>NC_091292.1:93392447-93434947 GCF_038502225.1 Cherax quadricarinatus
ACGGAATGAGCCTCAAGAACAGGTACGATAATGTCCTTGAGGCCAGGCAGATTGGTTGAGGGTCATGCCCAGAGCCTTGACTAATGGAAATCAACTTGGTGAGCGTTTAAGGCACATGCGCTCACTTGGGAGCGCGCGCACGCCTGAGGAACGTGTTTCTTGTGTGTGCCCACGACCTCGGTCTCTCCCCTATCGTTGTGGATTACCTGGAGTTTACCTGGAGAGAGTTCCGGGGGTCAACGCCCCCGCGGCCCGGTCTGTGACCAGGCCTCCTGGTGTATCAGAGCCTGATCAACCAGGCTGTTGCTGCTGGCTGCACGCAAACCAACGTACGAGCCACAGCCCGGCTGATCAGGAACTGACTTTAGGTGCTTGTCCAGTGCCAGCTTGAAGACTGCCAGGGGTCTGTTGGTAATCCCCCTTATGTGTGCTGGGAGGCAGTTGAACAGTCTCGGGCCCCTGACACTTATTGTATGGTCTCTTAACGTGCTAGTGACACCCCTGCTTTTCATTGGGGGGATGGTGCATCGTCTGCCAAGTCTTTTGCTTTCGTAGTGAGTGATTTTCGTGTGCAAGTTCGGTACTAGTCCCTCTAGGATTTTCCAGGTGTATATAATCATGTATCTCTCCCTCCTGCATTCCAGGGAATACAGGTTTAGGAACCTCAAGCGCTCCCAGTAATTGAGGTGTTTTATCTCCGTTATGCGCGCCGTGAAAGTTCTCTGTACATTTTCTAGGTCGGCAATTTCACCTGCCTTGAAAGGTGCTGTTAGTGTGCAGCAATATTCCAGCCTAGATAGAACAAGTGACCTGAAGAGTTAGGAAAGACACATATGCAACAGTTAGGTATCTTTATTTCGAAACGTTTCGCCTACACAGTAGGCTTCTTCAGTCAAGTACAGAAAAGTTGATAGAAGCAGAAGAGACTTGAAGACGATGTAATCAGTCCATCACCCTTAAAGTTTTGAGGTGGTCAGTCCCTCAGTCTGGAGAAGAGCATTGTTCCAAAGTTTGTAACAATATGGAGTTGAAGTGACAGGATGGAGCCTTATATAGCGCCAGGAGGTGAGACGTAGGTCACTAGTAGAACGCAGATGTTGGAAGGTCAGGTCCCTCTCAAATCCATATTGTTTCAAACTTTGGAACAATGCTCTTCTCCAGACTGAGGGACTGACCACCTCAAAACTTTCAGGGTGATGGACTGATTACATCGTCTTCAAGTCTCTTCTGCTTCTATCAACTTTTCTGTACTCGACTGAAGAAGCCTACTGTGTAGGCGAAACGTTTCGAAATAAAGATACCTAACTGTTGCATATGTGTCTTTCCTAACAATCTCTCGGTATTTTATACCATTTTAATGTTCGACCTGAAGAGTGTCATCATGGGCTTGGCCTCCCTAGTTTTGAAGGTTCTCATTATCCATCCTGTCATTTTTCTAGCAGATGCGATTGATACAATGTTATGGTCCTTGAAGGTGAGATCCTCCGACATGATCACTCCCAGGTCTTTGACGTTGGTGTTTCGCTCTATTTTGTGGCCAGAATTTGTTTTGTACTCTGATGAAGATTTAATTTCCTCATGTTTACCATATCCGAGTAATTGAAATTTCTGTAGAGAACTCGGGGAACTTTCACGGGTGTCTTTCGACATTGTCAGTTAAATGTGATTTATAACTTCTGCTGCTGGTTATTTTAACTTGTAATAATATAACTGCTGCTGGTTATTTTTAACTGTTTAACATGCAATAATGTAACTTTTAACTTGTTGTAATTGTGTTTTATTCTTGCTAGTTTTTATTGTTAATTTTATCGTTATTAAGCGTTGAGTTTAACTTTTGTTAATATCGTTGAAAGATTCACCTGCTCAAAGCGTTTTTCAGATTCAAAACTACCAGCCAACACAAGCACGCATGCGCGAACCGCCACTCTTATGTGCAAATTCCTATGCATTTGCGCGCATCCCACACGTGTGAGCCTTTACTCTTTCCTCCTAAACGAAAGGAGAAGTCTGGACTCCGTCAGCTTGCCTTAAATACGAGATGGTGCAATGTGGCGGGAAGAATGGGCCCCCTTCCCCTCTCCAACAATATATACACAGGCAGCCTTACTTCACCAATATTACTCCAGACCCAATAAAAGCTTGTATATTGGAGAACCTCCCAAGAAAGGTGTATGGGATGGGAGGGCCAGAGGAGTATTGAAGTGTAAGAGGAAATTTGATTGGAGCGCGGAAGCGGATTGGCGTAGTCTATCTCAGCTGATTGGTTTGTGATGTATGGTTGCCGCGGCAGGATGTGAGGGAGGGGTGGAAGGGTAGGCTGTAAAGTTGACTCTTTCATGGTAGTTCATCTGGTTCTGGTGAAGGACTCTTGACACAGGGAAATGGAGCTATCTTCCCTTTTCTTCGATCAGACATAATTACTTCCAAATTCCCGAACTCTGTATGACACGGCAAAGCTCCATGAAAATATAAACCAAGTTTTCCAGTGGGCAACAGAGAACAATATGATGTTCAATGAAGACAAATTCCAACTACTCCGTTATGGAAAACTGGAGGAAATAACTAGAACTGAGTATACTACAAACTCTAATCACACAATAGAACGGAAAAGTAATGTGAAAGACCTGGGAGTGGTAATGTCCGAAGACCTCACCTTCAAGGACCACAACAATGCCACTATCACATCTGTGAGGAAACTGATAGGATGGATAATGAGAACATTAAAGACAAGAGATGCTAAGCCAATGATCCTTTTTTAAATCGTTCTCTCTAGGCTGAAATACTGCTGTACATTAACATCCCCATTCAAGGTAGGTGAAATTGCAGGTCTCGAGAATGTACAGAGAACCTTTACTGCATGTATAAGTTCCATCAAACACCTTAACTACTGGGAACACCTGGACCCACTTGACTTGTACTCACTGGAGCGCAGGCGAGAGAGATATAGCATAATCTACACCTGGAAGATTCTGGAGAGACTGGTCCCTAATAAGCACACGGAAATCACTCCATACGAAAGCAAAAGACTTGGCAGGCGATGCAACATACCCCCAGTGAAAAGCAGGGGAGTCACTGGTACACTAAGAGAAAACGCAGTAAATATCCGGGGCCCCAAGACTGCTCAGCAGCCTCCCACCAGCAATAAAAGGCATTACCAGTAGACCCCTGGTTGTCTTCAAGAGGGAGCTGGACGGATACCTAAAGTTGGTGCCGGATCAGCCGGGCTGTGGTTCATACGTTGGATTGCGTGCGGCCAGCAGTAACAGCCTCGTTGATCAGGCCCTGATCCACCGGGAGGCCTGGTCGTGAACCGGGCCGCGGGGGCGTTGATCCCCGGAATACCCTCCAGGTAGACTCCAGGTAGGTAGACACCTACGAGTTTAACACTAATTATAATAATGATTTTAACACTACGGTTGTCTCTCGTCGAGGCCCCCCCCCCCCGAAAAAAGAAACATTCACCATCACTCATTCTATTGCTGCCTAACCCAAAGTGTGCTGGGATCACAATAATAATAATAGTAAAAATAATTGTGGAATTACGAGAACAACAGGGTACGTTTACAAGTCGATATGTCCTTGGTGGGCAGGTGGGTAGCAGGGTGGGGGATAGTTGTCAGGTTCCCTAGTGTGTGGGCATGGCGTGGTGAGAGCCACAACTTCACAGTGCCACTAAGTGTGAGTGAAGTTCCCCACTTGTCCAAATATCATTAAATATAAATGCTATAAACCCCTTACGGAGAGAGCAGGGAGGTGGTGTATATACTGTACTGGACGCTGCTTCCCAGAGCTCTGGAGGGACACACCCAAACACTCCCTCTACCTTTAGTTATACCTTCGCAGGATCTCAAGAATTTTCCTACTTCTGCCCTGGGTCAGGCTTGTCTGGTGCTTGCCTAATCAACCAGGCTGTTGCTGCTGGCGGTTCGCTAGACCACATAATCATCACAGTCTGATTTATCCCACACTTCAATTATTCGCGTTTCACCGTCAGTATTTTTGCGCTCCCAGTAAACTTACAAGTGCTGTTTTCTCTCTAAGTTAGATTAGTTTGACTTAAATTAACCTATAAAATGTATACAACGCAGATAAGCAAATGAAAAAAGTGGCACATCTGGCAACGCAGTTGCTGCGCATTACCAGAAACTCTTAAATTTGTACACATATACAGTAGCTCGCGGTGTTAGACTACTTTACACAGATGCACTCAATGGCCACTTATTAAGTACAGTCAGAATTCTTCGTGGCATCGATTCAACAAGATGCTGGAAACATTTCTTAGAAATTCTGTTTCATGTTGACATGATAGCATCACACAGTTGCTGCAGATTTGTCGGCTGCACATTCATGCTGCAAATGTCCCGTTCCATCACATCCCAAAGGTTTATGCCAAATTCTAACCCTAGCATCTGCACGTCGCAGCAGAAATCGCGATTTGTCAGACCAGTCGACGTTTTTCTTCCTGCCAGCTTGAACCGGTCTGGCCATTCTCTCATTAACATGGCGTTTTCGCTCACAGAACTGCCGTTCACTGGATGTTTTGCCTTTTTCACACCATTCTCTGTAAATCCTAGGGACTGTTGTGCATGAAAATCCCAGATCAGCCGTTTTTGAGATACTGAAACCACCTCATCTGGCGCCAACAGTCATTCCACGGTCAAAGTCAAATAGCTCGCATTTCTTCCCCATTTTAATGTTTGGTTTAGACAACAGCTGAACCTCTTGACTATGTCTGCATGCAAAATTAGGCATTTAAGGTGCTGCCATGTCATTGGCTGCTTAGGTATTTGCGTTAATAAGCGCGCGTACAGGTGTGACCGGTAAAGTGGCCACTCAGTGTATGTCATCCTATCCTAATTGTAAATAACAAAAAAAGGCACAATACCGTGACTGGAACGATACACAAATAACCCGCACATAAAAGAGAGAAGCTTACGACGACGTTTCGGTCCGACTTGGACCATTTGAACCGCGGGTTCAATCCCGGCCGGGGGTATGGTTTATTTGCAATCGTGTCATTACGATTTCTTGAGTCAGGCTGCTTAGTGTGCACCTCCCGTAGTCCAACATATGCACCACAACCCGGCTGATCAGTAACTGTTTTTGAGGAATCTGAGTTTTCTCTTGAAGACAGCGAGGGGGTTGTTGGTAATCCCCCCTTATACATGAAAGGATGGTCCAAAATTAATGTGCTCCCAGTGCCCGTGATTTTGAAAAAAAAAATGTTTTACCGAAAACTTCTCCTTGATTTGGGAGCGTAATAGGCATGAGTGAAATCTGATTACTTACTGAAATATGAAGGTTTGCAGGTGTTATTTGTACTTGTTTTATGACAGCATGAGTGCTTGCCACGTGGAGGCAACTGGTGAGTGTTAAAAATAATCTTGATTTATTTCTGTGTTTTCATATATTTCACTTACATTCAATGTTCAGTCACACTAAACAAATATAAACACTAATAAATGCAAACAACTGTAAATGATATTTATTGGTTCCCACAATGCCCTGTATACTACCCGATTTTTTTAATATACTATGTACACCTATGGTACAGACCTGTTTTATTTGATGTAAACCATTTTTGAGGCGCTTAAATTTAGACCTAAATTTACGTCATCGGTAGTTAATATAACTTACATTTAATACAAAAATTGCCCAATTAAAAAAAATGACCAGTTTGTATAGCAATGAGAAGGTGTATATAAAACAGGTCCAAATGTGGTGGTTGAATTAATACTAGAGAATAAGATATAAAGCTTCTACACAATATGAAGACATTGGTAAGAAGTGCAGGAGAAGCACGGCACAGCCTTCACAAGATAAATGGGCAAGTTTCATCAGTGGATTCCCACAAGAACACTAGCATGCCGTCTGCAAGAACCAACAGCCTGGCTCATTACCGCCTCACTCTGCCATGAAAAAGTGGAACTTAAGCTGCTAAAATTTTAAAACAATGAGGGAGGAGGGGTTAATGTGAGGGAGTAGCGGGGTGAAGATGGTGGGGGAAGGGGTGAGACGAGACGGGTGGAATTATGGAGTGGGGGATGAGGGGTGGAAGTGGACAGGGTGACCGTGGGTTTTAATGGGGGTGGGCAGACACTGAGTGAAGCTGGGTGAGTGTGGATACAGAGAGAGAGAGAGGGGGTGCCAGGTGTGGGTGAAGATGGACTGTGTTGGAGAGGAGCAGGTTAGGGTACTTGAGTTAGGGTGAAGGTAGTACCATCCAGACAGAGAGAGAGGGGGTGCCAGGTGTGGGTGAAGATGGACTGTGTTGGAGAGGAGCAGGTTAGGGTACTTGAGTTAGGGTGAAGGTAGTACCATCCGCGGCTGATGGAATAGTTGTGTGGTAAATTGTGCAGAGTTGATCCTCTTTTTATGAAGCTCTCCTCTCCGGATGTTGGTCCTCACTGCTGCTGTATTATACTGTGGCCTGCCAGCTTGGCATCCCCCCCTTCCTCCTCCCCCTCCCACCCTTCCACCCCTCCTCCCTGTGTCCCTCCATTTCTCTCGCTCGCTCGCTCTCTCGCCCTCCCTCTCTCGCCTTCCCTGCCATTCCTCCATCCCTCCCTACCATCGCTTTTTCCTTCTCTGCCAACCATCCCTTCCTCCTTCCCTGCCTGACATCTCTCCCTACTGCCTTCCCTTCCTGACATCCCTCCTTTCTTCCCTGCACACCACCCGTGCGCATAGAGGACCGTGTATCTTTGTTTAAGGCGTTAACAACTATGCTAATTCCAGAATTACCTGCAGCCTTCCAGGTAAGTTACCTTCCAGATATGGCTGTAACTGGGGATGGGACGATACCAAATATTTTTCCGATACCGATGTCATAAAAATTAGCCAATACTCACTCATAATGGTACCATTACTGATGCATCAAAATTAATAGATACCGATACATCGGCCCACCCGTAGTTGTAACGTCTGAGCCTTCGTAGGGTAGAAAAATTCTAGACTCTCGTCCCAGGTATATAACACGCTCAACCAGGCTGTTCCTATCAGCGGCCCGTTGGCCCACATATCCATCACAGCCTAGTAAATCTGACACTTGACAGAGGCAGTGATCCAGTTTCCACTTGACAACTTGTACTTTTGTTCCTGCAATATTATATCTGCTGGTAGCAGTTTCATTTGTCCTAGATCTCCGATGTTGACACGGTTGTTCTCTTATTGTTGCTATGGCATCCTTGTTTTTCACATGAATTATTTTATACATCTCTCATATTTCTGACTTCAACAATTTGTTAGTGTGTGGCGCTGGGACCAGACAATTCAATATCTTCCAGGCTTATATTATCAGGTATCTTTTTCTTCGTTACAGAGAATAACTACATTCCAAGTAATTTGAAGCATTCTCACTAGTTTAGATGCTTTATTGACTATGCAGACAATACTTAGACAATCTCTATATATTTTCCATCTCTGATATATCTCGTACCTTGAACGGAGCTTGAGCACAGGACACTGTTCCAGAGGTGATAGTATGGGATATTCATACCATCAATGACTTTATTTCTCTTGGGAAGGAATAAACCTCTAAGAGTCATACTGCCCCTGGAGAATGAGGTAAACAGGTTTGATCTAAGGAAGGGAAAGAATAGCGCAAGTTCCTCGGGTCAAGAGTCCTTCACTAATGTTAGGGCGCCTTGAAGGGTTGAGAGCGTAGCAGTAATGAACCTCTCGATATTCTGGCGTGCCACTAACAGTCACTTTTTCCTGATAACATTTACTGCAAGATAAACTCGCAGTAACAGCAGGTCACTGCGAGTTCTACAATAGGTAGTTATTGACTCAGAAACCTGCCAATTGTAGTCTTTATTGAGCCACCCCCCGCCCTCCCTCTCTCTCCGTGAGAGAACACTGGTACCTGTTGCGCTGCTAGAGGGCCCCACACTCGGATGTCAGCATATGAAAACAAAAACCTGTTAAACACTTTGCACTCTTCTTGGATTGTTGGTCTTTCTTTGTTTCATGAATATATATGTTAGTGGACCAGATAATCGCTGCCACCGCTGCCCAGTCTCACCAGGCTTCCTGGCTGATGACCTAGTCAGGTTGTTGGTGCTGGCGGCACGCTGCGACGTAGGCACCGTACCCCGCTGAACAAGAGTATTATAAAATTGTCAGATTACCTTTTGAAGAAGGGTGTGTGTTGAAAAAACTGATCCTCAAGTTTGAATAATTTTGTACTTGGATGAAGAAAAATATATCGCTCTATGGTTTCTGATGTACCGAAGACGAATATAACCGTAACAACAATCAGTTGGCTAAAGTTTTTTTTTGTGTGTGTATTAAACAATTACGCATTGTGACTACAGGAAACTATGTATTTGGTTTAAACAGTTGCGCATTGTGGGTTTGAGTAATGCGCCTTTATCCTGTTAAAGTTTGCCTTCCTACCTTCCCAGGTCAAAGATATAGCAATTGGCCAGAGTCCATATCTTTATAGAGTCAATTTTCAATTTTAAGCATCATTTCGGTATTGAGTACCCACAGTTAAAAACTAGTTTTATTTCCGTAGCATTTTTGCCGTGAACCAGTGTAATTTAAGAAGAGAAAAGGCACAATACCGTGACTGGAACAAAACACAAATAACCCAGACATAGAATGAGACTTTTGAGGAAGTTTCGGTTTGACTTTGGACAATTAACTAGTCGGAACCGAAATGTTTCATTCTCCCATGTTCATATTATTTGTGTTTTGTATTTAAGAGGTGTTGAAAAAATCAATCCCTTGTGTTTGTCTTTTTTTTTAATGTACATACTGCAACCCTAGTTTGCATTGGAGGTATTTTGCACTGCCTACTGTGATGGCAACGTGATTGTAGTAGCTGCAGTAATTGTAATAACTAATTGTTGTACTGGCTGTAGTGGTTGTACTTAGTTGTGGTTGTTGGGGCTTCAGAGGTTGTACCGATTGTAGTGGTTATACTGGCTTTAAAGGTGGTTGTAGTTCATTGGTAATGACAATAGGGTTGGTGCTGTTGTTGCAGGGGTCGAGACTCGGCTCCTGGCTCCACCTCTTTGCTGGCTGTTACTGGGTTCACACACAACTAACTTAAAGAGCCTTATCATACCTTTTCTTTATGCTGTGTATGGATCTTGCCGGTACCACTCCACTGTCCAGGTCATTCTACTTCTTGACCACCATAAGGCTGATAAAATGCTTCCTAAGATCTCTGTAACTCGTCTTTGTTTTCAGCTTCCAGTTGCGCCCTTGTGTTACTGCTTTCCGCCTCTCGAACAATCTATCCTTGTCCAACCTATCAGTTCCTCTCAGTATCTTGTACGTTATCATGTCGCCCCTAGTCCTGCTTTCCTGTCATCAGCTTTAATTCCCTTAATCTCTCAAAGCTGCGGGACTGGTATCGTTGCACTTTCTCGTTTCTTAATGTGCTTACTCACGTATGCGTTCCATACTGCTGCTACATATTCCATAGAGGGCCTGACATAAGCTGTATATAGTGTCGTGAATGTCTCATTGGTTAACTTCCTGAAAGGTAATCTTAGATTTGATGTGCGCTTCAGGCGATATGCTCGGTACACTGCTCATTCCGAGATCCTCCTTGAGTGAGGCTTGCAGCATTTTCCTTCCCTCCCCAAGCCTGTACTTTGCGGTTTTTTTTCCTGTTCCCTGTCTTCATAAGTTTGTACTTTGTATATATGTGTGTGTGTTGAGTCTCAGCTCTTGACCGCGCCTCTTCGCTGGTCGCTATTAGGTTCACTCTGACCTGGCTTCAAGAACCTTATCGTACCTCATATTAAAGTTATGTATGGATTCTGCCATTACTTCACTCTCTAGATACCTTAAGTCAGTACGTGACCACTTGGGCTGTGGTTTGTACGTTGGATTACATGCGGCCGGCAGTAACAGCTTGGTTGATCAGGCCCTGATCAATCACAAGGCCTGGTCGTGAACCAGGCTACGGGGGCGTTGACCCCCGAAACACCTTCCAGGTAGGTAGATTCCAGGTTCTACTTCCATACTGGTTGTGCATCCTCCAATATGGGCCTGACGCTCGTGATACACGCGAAAGACCTGGGAGTAATTATCTTTGTTGACCTTTCTTTCTGATCGCGGGTTCTATTCCCGCCCGTGGTATGGTTTGTTTGCAATCGTGTCATTACGATTTCGTGAGTCATATTAACGGCTTTGAGGGGACTTGAGCTAGAGTTCGTCACGGCCACGCTAGCTGGAGATTCGTCTGTAAAAACTTGCATTTGTGGTCACAGTGGTGCCTATGCTAACCTTCCTATGGTGTAGAAATGTACCTAGTTGGACGAATCTTATTGTGGCTAGCTGGTCCAGTGGCTAACGCGATGGTCTGAAGTTTTGAGACTCTGATCTCGGGTTCTATACCCGCCCGTGGTATGGTTTGTTTGCAATCGCGTCATTACAATTTCGTGAGTCAATATTGTTTATTGTTAACGTCCCCGTTTAGGGCAGGAGAAAGATCAGAGCTGGAACAGATACATCAGCATTTGCGGCCTGCATAAAGCCAGTAAAGTATTTAAATTATTGGGAACACCGTAATGTCTTAAATATGTACTTGGGTGAAGGCGGTAGACATGATGTATTCCTGAAAAGTACTGGAGGACCTTGTCCCAAATCTGCACACTGCCATAACATACTGGAGTGAGGGATATGAGAGGAAATGCAGAATAAACCCAGTGAAAAGCAGAGGTGCAGTAGGCACAACAAGACAACAGTAACAGTGTATCAACTTTCATGGACCCAGAAGATATAAGAAACAATGCTGGGACATGAGTAGAAATCTTTAAGAGGAAATTGGACAAGTTTGTCATTAAGTGCCAGGTCAACCAGGCTGTGATGGATATGTGGGCCTGCAGGCCGCCGGCATCAACAGCCTGGTTGACCAATCAAGTAAAAAATAACACCTCGTGAAACCTCGCTCCCCACATGCACCCATTGCGACACCTCTTCACTGAGTCATTCGTTGTTTCCTTCCTGTAAGGTATGCCTTGATCCATTGTAATGCTTACCCTGTTAATCCTACCTTCTCTAGTTTTTGTGTGCGCTCGCACGTACGTACGTGTGTGTGTGTGTGTGTGTGTGTGTGTGTGTGTGTGTGTGTGTGTGTGTGTGTGTGTGTGTGTGTGTGTGTGTGTGTGTGTGTATGTGTATACTTATTTGTACTTACCTATTTGTGGTTGCAGGGGTCTACTCACTGCTCCTGGCCCCGCCTCTTCACTGGTTGTCACTGGATCCACTCTCTCCCTGATCCATGAGCTTTATCGTATCTTTATATCTCTCTACAGATTATTCCACTTCCTAGCAACTCTGTGGCTGAAAAAAAAAACTTCCTAACTTCCCTCTGACTCATCTGAGTCTTCACCTTTCAGTTATAGTCCCTTGTTGTTGGGTTTCATCTCTGAAACATTGCCCTTGTCCACCTTGTCAATTCCTCTCTGTATTTTATATGTCGTTAGCATGTCCCCCTCCCTCTCTCCAGTCTTCCAGTGTCGTCAGGTCGATTTCCCTTAACGTCTCCTCGTGGGACATACCCCTTAACTCCGAGACTAGTCTTGTTGCAAATTTTTGCACTTTCTCTAATTTCTTGACGTGTTTGACCAGGTGGGGGTTCCTTACTGGTGCTGCATACTCCAGTATGGGCCTGACGTACAGTCCTGAACGATTCCTTGCCAAGGTGTCGAAACGCTATTCTTTGGTTTTCTAGGCGCACATATGCTGAAGCAGTTATTTAGTTGATGTGCGCCTCAGGAGATGTGCTCGGTATTATACTCGCTTCAAGATCCTTTTCCTTGAGTGAGATTTGCAGCCTTTGGTCCCCCTAGCCTGTACTTTGTCTACGGTCTTCTTTGACGTACCCTATTCTTCATGACTGCACTTGGTGGGGTCCCTCATGTGGCTCCAGGTTTTTCCCCAGTCAATCTCCTTGTGATTGAAATCACCCACAACTAGTAACTACCCTGCCCATGTTGGTCCTACTGGCAACCTCAGCTACTGTATCAACCATTGATCTCATCATACTCTTGTCTTGGCCTCTTTGTTATTCAGTGGCGGGTTGTACATAACTGCAATCACCACCCTGTGACCCCTCCCCCCTATCTGAAGTGTTCCTATTATGTAGCCCGTCGCATCCCTTCTGTTCACTCCTTCCAACACCTTAAAACTCCACTGGTTTTTGATGAGCAGTGGAACCCCTCCACCACCTCTGTTCCCTCTGTCCTTCCTCATGATCTGATATCCGGTTGGAAAGATCGCGTCTGTTATCATTCCCTTGAACTCGGGTTCTGTGAGTGCTGTGATGTCTGGGGATGCCTCCATAATTCTTTCGTGTCACTCTGTGTGTGTGTGTGTGTGTGTGTGTGTGTGTGTGTGTGTGTGTGTGTGTGTGTGTGTGTGTGTGTGTGTGTGTGTGTGTGAAGATGAATATGCAGTTGTATAAATCAAGCCTGTCATGAATTAATGAAAAAATAGTGCCTGCTTTAAGGAAGGATGATGCCTGCTTTAACGGCGGTGTCTGCTCTACAGAAGTAGTGTTTGCTTTAAAGGTTGGTGTGCTTGTTTTAAAGAACTATTGCCCTTACTTTAAAAAAGAATGGTGCCTGTTTTAAAGCATATTTCCTACTCTAAAGCAGTAGCGCCTTTAAAGAAGTCTACTTAAAAGAAGCAGTGTCTGCTTTAAAGAAGGACAGTGTCTGCTTTAAAGGACAGTGTCTGCTTCAAAGAGGGACAGTACTTTAAAGGACAGTGTCTGCTTTAAAGGAGGATAGTGTCTGCTTTGAAGAAGGATAGTGTCTGCTTTGAAGAAGGATAGTGTCTGCTTTGAAGAAGGATAGTGTCTGCTTTGAAGAAGGATAGTGTCTGCTTTGAAGAAGGATAGTGTCTGCTTTGAAGAAGGATAGTGTCTGCTTTGAAGAAGGATAGCGTCTGCTTTGAAGAAGGATAGTGTCTGCTTTGAAGAAGGATAGTGTCTGCTTTGAAGAAGGATAGTGTCTGCTTTGAAGAAGGATAGTGTCTGCTTTGAAGAAGGATAGTGTCTGCTTTACAGAGGGACAGTGCTTTAAAGGGGGACAGTGTCTGCTTTAAAGAGGGAGTGTCTGCTTTAAAAAGGGACAGTGTTTGATTGAATGAAGGACAGTGTCTGCTTTAAAGGACAGTGACTTCTTTAAATAAGCATAGTGTCTGCTTTTCAGTAATTGCCACATACGAGGGTTCGTATCGAGGACTTGAGAGCGCTCTTGTAAGTTGTACCCATTGAGAGCATTCTTGTATATTGTACTCGTTGAGAGCGCTCTAAATTATACTGTACTCCTTGAGCGCACTTGTACGTTTTACCCGTTGAGTGTTCTTGTATGTTGTACTCATTAAGAGCACTCTTGTATATTGTACTCATTAAGAGCACTCTTGTATATTGTACTCATTAAGAGCACTTGTATATTGTACTTATTAAGAGCACTCTTGTATATTGTACTCATTAAGAGCACTCTTGTATATTGTACTTATTAAGAGCACTCTTGTATATTGTACTCATTAAGAGCACTCTTGTATATTGTACTCATTAAGAGCACTCTTGTATATTGTACTTATTAAGAGCACTCTTGTATATTGTACTCATTAAGAGCACTCTTGTATATTGTACTCATTAAGAGCACTCTTGTATATTGTACTCATTAAGAGCACTCTTGTATATTGTACTCATTAAGAGCACTCTTGTATATTGTACTCATTAAGAGCACTCTTGTATATTGTACTCATTAAGAGCACTCTTGTATATTGTACTTATTAAGAGCACTCTTGTATATTGTACTCATTAAGAGCACTTGTATATTGTACTCATTAAGAGCACTCTTGTATATTGTACTCATTAAGAGCACTCTTGTATATTGTACTCATTAAGAGCACTCTTGTATATTGTACTCATTAAGAGCACTCTTGTATATTGTACTCATTAAGAGCACTCTTGTATATTGTACTCATTAAGAGCACTCTTGTATATTGTACTCATTAAGAGCACTCTATAGAGAGCACTCTTGTATATTGTACTCATTAAGAGCACTCTTGTATATTGTACTCATTAAGAGCACTCTTGTATATTGTACTTATTAAGAGCACTCTTGTATATTGTACTTATTAAGAGCACTCTTGTATATTGTACTCATTAAGAGCACTCTTGTATATTGTACTCATTAAGAGCACTCTTGTATATTGTACTCATTAAGAGCACTCTTGTAGAGTGTACTTATTAAGACTTATTAAGAGCACTCTTGTATATTGTACTTATTAAGAGCACTCTTGTATATTGTACTCATTAAGAGCACTCTTGTATATTGTACTCATTAAGAGCACTCTTGTATATTGTACTCATTAAGAGCACTCTTGTATATTGTACTTATTAAGAACACTCTTGTATATTGTACTCATTAAGAGCACTCTTGTATATTGTACTCAATAAGAGTACTTTTATATATTGTACTTATTATGAGCATTCATGTATCTTTTAATTTTGATGGATTTTCCTAACTAAAGCAACCAGTTACAATGTGTCAAAGTTGTTTGCATTTTCTTGTAGAAGAAATATGGAAGGAAGTTGTGTTATATTATTAGTTGAAGACAAAGGGAGAGGTCGAGCTAGTTGAGTAACATGAGGGAGGATGGTAAAGTGATGGAGTAATATGTGGGAGGTGGAATGCCGGAGTAATGTGAGATAAGGTGGTGGGATATGAAGGAGGTAGGGAGGCGGTGTTATACGAGGGTGGGAGGTAGTGGTGTAGTGAGGGAGGGATGGAGTAATATGAGGAAGTAGTGTGTAGAGTAAGAAGAAATAGGGAAATTGAGTGGTGGAGTAATACGAGGGAGTGAGGGTTGTAGAGCGGCATTATAAATATCCATCTTCCTCGTGAGAAGTTCTCATTGCTCAGGGAAGTTTTCATCATAACAGTAAAAATACAATTGTTTGGATAGACAACAAGCAGCCAGGGAAGTACTACCGCCTTGCCATACAAGAGTTAAACTGAAGCATGTTGAACGTTTCGCGCTCTGGCGGCAGGATGACTAATCTTTTTGTTTTTTCCTGCCATATATGTAGACTTATCTATTATGACGTGTTTCTTAATTCTTTTTATTCCTCTAATAGTATTTCTTTTTAATTAAGGAAGTGTCGTTTTAGAGTGAGTGATCACCAGAACCATGAACATATACTAAAACAGCTTTGTGTACTGTAGCAAATTAGTTGAAATATTCTGCAAAATATTCGGATCAGTTAGTAGAGGGTAAATTTTCATGCTATGTTTGTGGAAAATGTGTCTTGTCCTGCCACTCCTTCCCAGAGCAGCCTCCTCCTTCACCCTCATCACCACCACCACCACCACCACCACCACCACCATCATCTCTCTCCAACCCGAAGAGATTCAAATAATCACTTTATAGTTTGTGTGTCGGCACGTTTAATGTGACCAAAGAAAATGGATTTACATCGACCATGGTAAACTGTTCTTGTTTTGCCTTTCCTTCCTGATGCCCTCCTCACTATCTTCTACCTTCAACTGCTTAACCATTAATCTTATTCATCGTCATGTCATTAGTTATAATTTCATACAGAGAGAGAGTTGCAGCACCTGGTGCCCGTTCCTTCGTCCCCTTCCCCCTTTTTTTTCGTTTTACCTTCCCATTCTCTCTCTCTCCTTCCCGTGGACCTTCCGTAGTTGGCTGCTGGTGTGTTGACATAAAGAATGAATCAACCATAATGTGAGACTTGCCAGTGTGAGGTCTGGCTCGCTCCTCACCCCTTGCTTGCCAGTTACTCTGCTAGCCTGCTTTCTTTCTTCTCATCCTGCCTTAGCTTGCCAATAAAGTTAGGAATCCTTAACCTGTAAATAGCTTGTCAGTAAAGCTAGGGATCCTTAACCTTGTCAAACCCTGTGTAAAAAAAAAAAAAAAAAAAAAAAAAAAAACTTGCAACCTAATTTGCTGACCTTCCACCCTACCACTTTTCCAACTTGCGAACCAGCTGAATGACATGTTATGAGGCTTTTAAGTGTATTGACGCTTTCTCGAAAGTAGTGAGGCTTTCTCAAGTTAATTAGTGAAGCATTATAATACTAAGGTATTTGAGGAGGTAGATCATGGTAACGAATATGATATTGTGTATATGGACTTCAGTAAGGCTTTCGATAGAGTTCCACATCAGAGGCTATTGAGGAAACTTAAACACACGGAATATGAGAGATTTTTTCTTCGGTAGAGGTATGGTTAACAAATAGGCATCAGAGAGTTTGTATAAATGGGGAGAAATCATAGTAGGGGCACGTCACAAGCGGTGCTTCACAGGGGTCAGTGCTGGACCCCTTGTTCACAATTTACATAAACGACATAAATGAAGAAATAAATAGTGACATAGCAAATTTGCTGATGACATTAAAATAGGCCGTCCAATTCATTCTAATGAGGACATTAGAGAACTCCAGGATGATTTGAATAGTGATGCAGTGGTCGGAGGAGTAAAAAAAAAGGCACAATACCGTGACTGGAACGATACACAAATAACCATTGACTTTGTCAATGGTCCAAGTCGGACCGAAACGTCGTCGTAAGCTTCTCTCTTTTATGTGCGGGTTATTTGTGTGTCGGAGAAGTGACAGGCAAATGCAAAGTTCTAAATGTTGGACAGGAAAATAATTAGGCCACATATGAACTATATAATGTAGATCTTAATATTACTGATTGCGAAAAGGATTTAGGAGTTCTGGTTAGCAGTAATCTGAAACCAAGACAATAGTACATAAGTGTTCGCAATAAAGCGAACAGAATCCTTGGCTTCATATCAAGAAGTATAAATAATAGAAGTCTTCAGGTTGTTCTTCAACTCTGTATATCTTTGGTTAGGCCTCATTTAGATTGTGCTGCACTGTTCTGGTCACCGTATTATAAAATGGATATAAATGCACTGGAAAACGTACAAGGGAGGATGACAAAGTTGATCCCATGAATCAGAAATCTTCCCTATGAGAATAGACTGAGGGCCCTGAATCTGCACTCTAGAAAGACGTAGAATTAGGAGGGATATGATTGAGGTGTATGAATGGAAATCAGGAATAAATAAAGGGGATGTAAATAGCGTGCTAAAAAATATCTAGCCAAGACAGGACTCGTAGCAGTGGTTTCAAGTTGGAAAAATTCAGATTCAGGAAGGATATAGGAAAGCACTGGTTTGGTAATAGAGTTGTGGATGGATGGAACAAACTCCCGAGTATCGTCAGAGAAGTTAAAACGTGTAGTTTTAAAAATAGGTTAGACAAATATTTGAGTGGGTGTGAGTTGGACCTGACTAGCTTATGCTAGTAGGTCTGATGTCGTGCTCATTCCTTAAGTGGATGTGACCTGAACCTGACTAGGTTGGGTCAGTGTCATAAGCCGATAGGTGACTTGGACCTGCCTGACATGGGCCAGTAGGCCTGCTGCAGTGCTCCTTTATTATTAACTCGTCCGTCCTCCTAAAGCAACGGTCAATCTATAATGGACCATTTTTAGAGAAATTCTTGGCGTACGTTATTTAATTGATGTTTGGTTTGATTAAATCGTCGTATATAAGCAAAATTTAACGAATTATAGCGAACAGAAAATGGGGACCCGCTGAGCCTATTTTAAAATAGTCAATTTTAATTTCATTGTAGCTTTGACAGCCAATACATATTGTGTTGTGTATGGAGTGTGAGTGAAGCAGTGTTCCCACGTGTGCACGCGTCAGAGCATCATGCAAGTTTTGAACTTTGTAAATAAATAGATTGAAGAGCCTGAGCTGTTATAGGCAGGCTTCTAGTGAAGCTCGGGAATTGAATAGGAAATTGTCCCCAGGGCGTTTGGGAATGTAATTAGAATTTGTGGAATATTTAGAATTGAGTGTATGCTTGGAGTTTATATAATGAATATGAAATTTGGAAATGAGTGTGTGCTGGGGGTTTGGGAAATAAATAGGTAACTGGGAAATTCTTTGATTAGTGTGTGTGTGTGTGTGTGTGTGTGTGTGTGTGTGTGTGTGTGTGTGTGTGTGTGTGTGTGTGCGTGTGTGTGTGTGTTTTGATAGTTTTGGAAATAGGGAGGGAATTGTGGGATTCTTGGAATTTAAATCGTGCTTGGAGCTTTGGGACCGACGCTGGGGTTTAGTGGAGTGTCTTGTAAACAGAGGTGCTCCACCTGGATGGTTGTGCAGGCTCAGCCACCTGTCTGTCAACATCAGTGTTTCATTACAGTTGTGAGGGGAGTGTGGCCAGCACAGATGTTTTATATGTAATGTTAGGTACACCTGCACAGATGTTTTATATATAATGTTAGGTACACCTGCACAGATCTTTCATATGTAATGTTAGGTACACCTGCACAGATGTTTTATATATAATGTTAGGTACACCTGCACAGATGTTTCATATGTAATGTTAGGTACACCTGCACAGGTAGTTCATATGTAATGTTAGGTACACCTGCACAGATGTTTCATATGTAATGTTAGGTACACCTGCACAGGTAGTTCATATGTAATGTTAGGTACACCTGCACAGGTGTTTTATATGTAATGTTAGGTACACCTGCACAGGTGGTTCATATGTAATGTTAGGTACACCTGCACAGATGTTTTATATATAATGTTAGGTACACCTGCACAGGTGGTTCATATGTAATGTTAGGTACACCTGCACTAGTGCTGCACTCTTCTACTGAGGACTACTCAGAAATACATTTCTACTCGTGTATTCATATTTTTATCTTCACCTTTCTTTAACCGAGGTTTCCTCTTCCCTGTTTAGCCTTTCCTCCTCCCCCCTTTCAAATATCTTTTTTGTTCACCTATTCTCCCTTCACCCTTTTTCACTTGTTTTTCCCAGCTTTCACTTCTGTTTTGTTTTCCTTTCCCGCTTTAATTTTCCCCTATTTAATATCTTTCACCAGTCAGGATTTCTTTTGCCGTTCCAGTCTGTATGACCCATACTGGTTTAGCACTTTTATAATAATAATAATAATAATAATAATGGGATGTTCACTTTTACATGTATCATAATTACCCGCGTCCGCTGGTTCTTCCATCACAAAGAAATAAACTTCAAATTGTCTGCCAACTCTTCCATGTCTTTCGTGGCCTTCATTTTTTTATTCGTTTCTCTCTTGTTCCTTAATTCTCTCTCTCTCTCTCTCTCTCTCTCTCTCTCTCTCTCTCTCTCTCTCTCTCTCTCTCTCTCTCTCTCTCTCTCTCTCTCTCTCTCTCTCTCTCTCCTTTCAATCCCTTCCTGCTGCCTTCCCTCCCATGACCTTCGGCTCCTACTTTCCCCTCATTCCCACTTTCCCCTCTCCCTCCCACTTTCTCCTCTCCCTCCCACTTTTCCCTCCTTCCTTCTCCCTCCGACTTTCCCTCCTCTCTCTCAGACATTGTTAATCACATTCTTCATTGTTGTTACTTTACAGTTTATTCCCAGTTCTTTGGTGGAGTAGAAAGATGCACGATAAAGGTAACGGTATATCACAGGTATACCCACCCATAATATATTTAAATTAGGCCGGGTTAGATTAGGTTACCTAAGCTAATACAAACATATTTAACCACAAAAGCCAGCCCAGATACGTTCGGCGCCGAGGTAGCCTGGACAGAAACCCCTGAACATTCAGAGAGGAACGATTGTCACCCATGGTGCCAGAATGTTACATCTGAAATAAAATAATTGAACCTTGTCGAAGGTCACTGTAATAAAGATGGTTAGATATACTTGGAAAACTAGAGATTTGATCATGAGGACAGTAACGACATGAGCATGAGAGAGACCGACTCACTTCGTGTGTGTTGATGATAGGGAAGGCTGGATGCATTACTATCACCCAATCTTCAGACTTGCGGTAGAATTATATATCTTTGCAACAGTGCATTTAAGTTTCAGCATTAGACATGTATGTAACACACAACAGAAAGGCACAATACTGTAACTGGAAAAATACTCAAATATCCCGCACGACGTTTCGGGCCGGCTTGGATCATTTACAAAATCACACAGGTAAGTGTGACTTTGTAAATGGTCCAGGTCGGACCGAAACGTCGTCGTAAGTTTCTCTCGTAGGTGCGGGTTATTTGTGTATAAACATAATATCGTCTGCGAGACTAGACTGTTTTGTTATTAGTATTACAATGTTTGTCTTCTAAATAGTAGATACGCTGTCATCGTTAATCACTTCTTGCATTATGTTAATGATAATGATTGTTTTACAGGTGTGTGTCTTGATGAGCTTTCCAGACAGGTAAGTTTGTTGCTCCTCTAGACAGCCATGTGACTGCTCCAGACTGGTAAGTGTGTTACTGCCTCAGACAGATGTGTAATTGCTCCAGACGTGTGTAAGTGCTCCAAACAGGTGTGTGATTACTCCAGGCAGGTGTGTGACTGCTCCGGACAGGTGTATGACTGCTCCGGACAGGTGTGTGTGTGCTCCAGACAGGTAAGTCTGTCACTGCTTCAGACATGTGTTACTTCAGACAGGTGTGTTGTCAGTGCTTCAGACGGGCATGTCACTGCTCCAGACAGGTGTGTTACTGCTCAAGACAGGTATGTCACTGCTCCAGACAGGTGTGTTACTGTTCCAGACAGATGTTGCTGCTCCAGACAGATGTGTTACTGATCCAAATAGGTGTGTAACTGCTCCAGACAGGTAAGTGTGTTATTGCTCCAGACAGGTGCGTAACTGCTTCAGACAAGTGTGTTGCCGCTCCAGACAGGTGTGTTACTGCTCCAGACAGGTGTGTTACTGTTTCAGACAAGTGTGTTTCTGCTCCAGTCAGGTATGTTTCTGCTTCAGACAGGTGTGTGACTACAGACAGGTGTGTGATTGCTTCAAACAGATGTATCACTGCTTCAGAGAGATGCGTGGCTGCTGACAGGTGTATTATTCTTCCAATCAGGTGTGATACTGCTCCAAACAAGTAAATGCGTTACTGCACCAGACAGGTAAGTGTTGCTGCACCAGACAGGTAAGTGTTACTGCACCAGACGTGTGTTACTGCTCCAGACAGGCGTGTTACTGCTCCAGACAGGTGTTACAGCTCCAGACAGGTGTGTTACTGCTCCAGACAGGTAAGTGTGATACTGCTCCAGACAGGTGTGTTACTACTCCAGACAGGTAAGCGTGTTATTGCTCCAGACAGGCAAGTTTGTTACTACTCCAGACAGGTAAGTTTGTTACTGCTCCAGGCAGGTGTGTTAGCGAAGAGGCAGGGACAGAATATGAGACTTGACTGTTGAGTCTAGATTTAAGTCTAGTCCCTCCAGGATTTTCCAGGTGTATATTATGCGCCAGTCTCGCCTACGTTCTAAGGAACACAGTTGAAGGGACCAAAAGTATTCTCAGTAGTATAATCAGGTGCGAACAAACACAGAAGACAAGCAGTTGAATTATAGACCCGCTACTCTGACGTGCATACTGTGTAACGTAATGGATAAGGTAATTATGAGGAGGAGAGTGATAGAATACTTGGAGAGTGGTTTAATAAACAACCACTGGTAATATGTCTTACCAACTTGTTGGGGTTCTGTGACAAAGTAAGAGATGTGAGAATAAGAAGGTGGATTGCATGTTCTTAGACTGCAAACAGGCCTTTAATACTGTACCCCACAAGAGGCTAGGTCAAAAACTTGAGGTGCAGGCAGGATTAACAAGGGATGTACTCCGGTGGATCAAAGAGTAATCTGGGGAAAGGAAGCAAAGAGTGATTGTCAAGGAAGAGATGTCAGTATGGGAAAGAGTAACAAACGGAGTTCCACAAGGATCGGTATGGGGACCACTACTGTTTCTGGTTTTTGTGAATGACATGCTACATGAGATTGAATCAGATGTATTCCCGTTTGCTGTTGATGTAAAACTAACGAGGATAAGGGAAGGCTACGAATGAATCTAGACAAACTACAAGATTGATACGATAAATGCTTGAATTCAACCCCCAGCAAATGCACGGTAATGAAGATTAGGGAGGTGACAAGAAGACCGGTCACGGAATATAAACTCGGGGGAGAGAGCACAGTGCCTGGTATATCGCCAGAGGCTCGCATCAACCGAATAATTGCTGCTGCCGGTGCTCGTCTGGCAAATTTAAGAAAACCATTCAGGAATCTCGACAGTCATTTTGAGTCGATTATATGACATACGTCAAGTCGATCTTGGAGCCCCACCTGATAAAGCCCAGTGTGTGGGCGAAACGTAGTCAATAAAAGATCGCATTATACTGTATGTGTTTATTTTTCAAAAAAAAAAAAAACTTTAGAAACTGGAGAAAGTGCAGAGGTATGCAACGAAACTTGTTCCAGAGCTAAGGGGCGTAACTACCAGGAGAGGCTAACGGAACTGAACCTAACTATATTGAAGGACATACGAACCAGTGGAGACATGAGAGCATACAGACTGCTCAGAGGAATTGATATGGTAGACAGGGACAGGTTATTGAAGAGGTTATAAACACACACACACACACACACACACACACACACACACATATATATATATATATATATATATATGTGTGTGTATATATATATATATATATATATATATATATATATATATATATATTATATATATATATATATTTATATATATATATACATAATATACATACACACATATATACATACTTTCGCGGGCGGGTGGGCTGGCTGGCTTCGGGTGGGCGGGTGTGCACTCTGACGTAAACATTTTACCTCATTCACAGACGTCAGACACGTCTAAAAATATCCCTAAACAATTGGAGTCACGCTATAAATACGTCGAGCATACGGTAACCTGCACGCTAGCACTATCACAGGAGGGAACAGTGGATACATGGCTAAAACATGCAAGAAGGCTTTACCTTTGAGTTTCGAGAGTGTTCCTGCTTGCCCGGCCTTGGACTAGGCTTATTTTGTTTAAAAAAGAAACTGGAGATGTTTAACAGTCGATAGATGGATGGCTGGATGGATTAGTGTGCTAAATAAGCCCAGTCTGTCATTTAGGCGGCATTGTCGTAAAGATTGATCTCTTCAAGAGTAGTTTTGTTTTCTGTGTGTGTGTGTGTGTGTGTGTGTGTGTGTGTGTGTGTGTGTGTGTGTGTGTGTGTGTGTGTGTGTGTATGTATGCATGTATGTATATATTTTTTTTTGCGCCATCACTAATATGAGAGACCTAGCTTTAATCTTGCTAAAATTAGCGTAATTTAATTTAGCCTAATGCTACTTAACTTATCTTAGATGAATCTAATTAAGCCTTATTTAACATGAATGTCACTCGTATATTTCTTGATCAGACTAATTTTCACGAAGTAATTATAATTTTTAATTATCACTTTGCTTACCTGCCACAGTAACCGTTGCTGTATCAAGCAAATTTCCGACACCGCTTATTCGGTACAATAATATACGTGTATTATATATATATATATATATATATATATATATCATTCATTCATCATTATCACACCGGCCGATTCCCACCAAGGCAGGGTGGCCCGAAAAAGAAAAACTTTCACCATCATTCACTCCATCACTGTCTTGCCAGAAGGGTGCTTTACACTACAGTTTTTAAACTGCAACATTAACACCCCTCCTTCAGAGTGCAGGCACTGTACTTCCCATCTCCAGGACTCAAGTCCGGCCTGCCGGTTTCCCTGAATCCCTTCATAAATGTTACTTTGCTCACACTCCAACAGCACGTCAAGTATTAAAAACCATTTGTCTCCATTCACTCCTATCAAACACGCTCACGCATGCCTGCTGGAAGTCCAAGCCCCTCGCACACAAAACCTCCTTTACCCCCTCCCTCCAACCCTTCCTAGGCCGACCCCTACCCCGCCTTCCTTCCACTACAGACTGATACACTCTTGAAGTCATTCTGTTTCGCTCCATTCTCCAGGTGTATATTATAATATATATATATATATTATAATATATATATATAATATATATATATATATATATATATATATATATATATATATATATATATATATATAAATAACACCACTCGTTCGTGGTGTTATATATATATATATATATATATATATATATATATATATATATATATATATATATATATATATATATATATAAACACCACGAACGAGTGGTATTTAATCAGTAACAACACTTCGACTAGCCGGGGGCTCGAACCCTGTGTTGTGGGTTAGAGCGTCGTGAATTTTCACTCACCATGAAGCGGGCTAAAACAACACGGGTTTGAGTCCCCGGCTAGTCGCAGTGTTGTTAATTATTATTATTATTATAATTATTATTATTATTATTATTATTATTATTATTATTATTATTATTATATATGTATGTATATATGTATGTCTTGCCGAATAGGTAAAACTGGTCAGTTAGCAAGAACTCATTTAAAATTAAGTCCTTTCTAAAAAAAATTCTCTTATACGTTTAAAGATGTAATTTTGTACCAAAAGTACCTTAGAAAACTTACCTAACCTTTTTATAACAAGCTCAATTAAATTTAGCCTAATCCAACTAAATATATTTTAGATAAGTTTGCAGTAATTTAATAAACACAATGAAATATTTTTTTTTCGTTTGGTTCAGAATGATTTTTTTGCGAAATTGTTGTATACACACATACACATGACTTACTCGGCAAGAAGAGCATTACAGTTTAAGCCAAAATAGCAAGTTTTACCTATTTGGCACGATATATATATTGTGTGTGTGTGTGCGCGCGCGCGCGTGAGTAGATATACCGATTTTAGGATATATCCGGACTAACATACTGACACATACCGAGGCTGGGACGCATGGGCGATGACCTCAAGAATAATCACCAGGTAGGTAGCACTACACAACCCTTCACCTCAAGGTAGCACCTTCCTCGCAAACCTTCCAGGTAACTGATAGCTTTCATCATTTAGAATGATAATGAAGATAATGTTGTACAGGATAGTGCAGATGGTAAATCTGAGTGATAATACAATACAAATGATGTGACTGATAATGCTGTAAACGATAATACAGATAATGGTTTAGAAAAACACCTAAGCAAACACTAGGATATATTAGAAAACGTTTCTGTCCTGGGACCTAGATCACTTGAGAAGTGATCAAGGTCCCAGGACCGAAACGTTTTCTAATAAATATGTCCTAGTGTTTGCTTACGTGCTTTTCTAAACCAACTTGTCGGTATTTATTACCAAGGTTTGTACCAATACAGATAATAAAAATCTGTGAAGTATGATACTGATTATGTGAATGATGATGAGTATAATGTTTTAAGGATAGTAATTTACATGGCATTCACTCAGAATTCGAATGTATGTAGAATTTTTTTTACGTAACTACTTTATATATATATATATATATATATATATATATATATATATATATATATATATATATATATATATATATATATATATATATATATATATATATATATATATATATATTAAAAACCTTGGTTAGTGAGTGTGCTGCTTCCCACTTCCATGCAGCAGATAATCGTGACACACCTGTGACCTATTTTCAGTGTTTTCTTATCTCACACTCCTCCCTAAAGCCAGACTTCACTCTTCACTGCTTGAGCAGTTGGGCTCTTCACGCAGGCCCATGTAACCATCACAATCTGGCTAATCAGGCATATCCTGTTTAGTTCCTGCTTGAACATGTTCTACATGTGTTCTGACATTTAATTTCATTACTCTTTGTTTCTTTTCATTTTGACTTAATATTCTAGCAGGCCAGCAAGTAGGAGGGCTGGTCTGGGACCGGGCCGCGGGGGCGGTAACTGCTGAGCCCGACTACAGGTAACCTATAGGTAACATTGATCCTAAATACAGAGACATTGCTTTCACCTTCCTCCTCGCTGCTAAGTAGAGAAATCCATACCTCACTCATAAACGAGAATTCCACTGCTTTTAGCATCACTACAGCATACAGAATCATCCATACAAGTGTTGTCACCACTCCTATAGTCTGATTGGCAGGTTGGTTAAATTATCGCGAGTCTGATGTGTACATCGCGATTGAGAAAGGGGAAATAAGCCTGAAGTCGGACCAGGTTAAGAGAGTAGGAGAGTCAAGGTCAAGACACTAGTGTTGTCAACATTAATACACTGACAGTGTCCGTGAAATTCAAGCACCGACAGAAACAAACTCGAGACTAAGATCTATGAGGGCTAGAATAGAGAGTTTTGACAGAAGATCTGTTTATGAGATGATTATGATCTCGTAACAGGACAGAAAAGGTCGTTGCTTATTGTGTCGAGACGAACACTGCTATTCTCTCCAGTCCCTGCATATCGTCGTCACACAGGCAGGAGAGGGGAGGCTATTAACCCAGGATAACTTGCAAGAGAGCCCAGCAATGTGTTCTTTAATCCTCTTTCCCAGGATGCAGCCCCTAATAGTCAACTAACACCCAAGAACCTATTTGCTACTAGATGGACAGAGGTAGCAGCTGCAATTGGATTTGTCCACGCATCTCTACTTACGGGGTTTGATACCGGATTTACCACTGAACCGCGAGAGAGGGAGGAAGCAGTGGCCTTCGGCTACGACTACGGCTGCGGCTCGGGCTCCGGCTCCGGCTCCGGCTCCGGCTCCGGCTCCTTACGTACTTACCCACCTCATGCAGCAACTGGACATTACCAGCCGAGACAGACTTTCACTCGGCCACCTCAGTGTCTGGGAACACCTCGTATGGTACTCCTTCCAGCCTCGGCAGGAATGATTTTTATACTCTCTGAAATAGAATACATAAGCAGTGCACTACTGGTGCAACCCTACTATATGATAGTTGCATTGAAGGAAGAGAAGCTTGTTGTCTCCGTTATATTCCACCACACAAGATGGATTTTAAACCTGGAGTACTAAAAACTGTCGGTTTTTAAAGTTAAGGTGGTGGGAAGAGATAGATAAGTGTGATGGGCTTATGGAAACTCCCCTCACTCTATTGCATCTCTTTATATTTCTTCGCAACCTGTTGTCCCCTCCACCCGTCTCAATACTAGTACCTCAGCTCTTCCTACCTTAATTTTCTTAAAAATTTCCAATCTTCAATTTTTTAAGGTTCTTGTAGGTACAAATATTTGTTTTCATATTATTTTAGGTTAGGTTGTCTTAGGATACTTAAACCTATAAAATCGTGTTTAACCACAAAAAAGTAAGCTAGAAAGAAAAGTGCCACGACATTTCTGCCAGCCCGGTGGTTGACTGTAACTAGGAAATGTTCAGATGTGTGCATTTATTACTCTTGGTGAGATAATGTGTTGCTCGAACTAGGTCATTACAGTTAGTCATCTCATGTGTCCAACGCTTAGTGAACGTAGGATCGAGCCTTCTTGAATCATTGTACACAATGACCCAGACGGGTCATTCACCTAAATGAATGCATGAATATCAAGTGACACTTTCATACATTAAAATCCTTAGTCATACTTCAAGGTATAGTCTCTAAGATTTTCTGTTTTATATTTTACATTTTGCTTAAAAAACTTGGCGTAATCTGTGAACATTAGTTGATATTTCCTCTTGGTAAATTCGTCCAATTCATTAGCTTGTTCTTTACAGTTTTGTTTTTATTTTCAAGTTGATCCTTGGAAAAATATGAACCTTTTTCTACAACCTTTAAAAAATCAAGGAAAATTGAATCGCACTAGTTTTAGGGAGCATCGAGGTATAAACACCCAGACGTGTTTGCCTCAGTGTAAAATATACGCTGAGAGTTTAATTCTTTTTTAAATTTATTAAATTCTTGATTGGTGGCGCACAATTGAAAATGCAGTATTAAGGACTTTAAACTCAACCGGCCAATCAGTCCATCATTTTCCTCCTTATTCTAGTACCGTGACTATTTTAACACAGTAAAGTAGGACTGTCATAGATATGTAGAAAAGATATAGCTTGTTGATGTTTAACTAAGGTATTGATCCCACTTGTGCAAGTCACGTTACTCTAACTTTCTCAAAAGTTTTGCCCTACAACTGTTTATAAATATTTAAACCTCTGGGTTTTGACCTTGTTTTAAGTATGATAATTATATTGTCCTCTCTTTAATATTAGTGCGTTACTTGAAGGAAGGAAAATAAGCTTGTAGGTTAAGAAAACTTGTGTTGTTGGGAGGATGTAGACAGGTACTGAAAGAAACCATGTTGCTGGAAGAGAAACAAGAGATAAAGACAACCATGTTGCTGAAAGAATAAGCCTAACCTCCATAGTGGGAAAATTTATGGAATCAATAATTGCCGAGGCAGTTCGTAGCCACCTTGAAAAGCATAAATTAATCAACGAATCTCAGCATGGTTTTACAAAGGGGCGTTCCTGCCTTACGAATTTATTAACTTTTTTCACTAAGGTATTTGAGGAGGTAGATCATGGTAATGAATATGATATTGTGTATATGGACTTCAGTAAGGCTTTTGACAGGGTCCCACATCAGAGACTATTGAGGAAAATTAAAGCACATGGAATAGGAGGAGAAATTTTTTCCTGGATAGAGGCATGGTTGACAAATAGGCAGCAGAGAGTTTGCATAAATGGGGAGAAATCAGAGTGGGGAAGCGTCACGAGCGGTGTTCCACAGGGGTCAGTGTTGGGCCCCCTGCTGTTCACAATCTACATAAACGACATAGATGAGGGCATAAAGAGCGACATCGGCAAGTTTGCCGATGACACCAAAATAGGCCGTCGAATTCATTCTGACGAGGACATTCGAGCACTCCAGGAAGATTTGAATAGACTGATGCAGTGGTCGGAGAAGTGGCAGATGCAGTTTAATATAGACAAATGCAAAGTTCTAAATGTTGGACAGGACAATAACCATGCCACATATAAACTAAATAATGTAGATCTTAATATTACGGATTGCGAAAAAGATTTAGGAGTTCTGGTTAGCAGTAATCTGAAACCAAGACAACAGTGCATAAGTGTTCGCAATAAAGCTAATAGAATCCTTGGCTTCATATCAAGAAGCATAAATAATAGGAGTCCTCAGGTTGTTCTTCAACTCTATACATCCTTGGTTAGGCCTCATTTAGATTATGCTGCACAGTTTTGGTCACCGTATTACAGAATGGATATAAATTCTCTGGAAAATGTACAAAGGAGGATGACAAAGATGATCCCATGTATCAGAAACCTTCCCTATGAGGATAGACTAAGGGCCCTGAAACTGCACTCTCTAGAAAGACGTAGAATTAGAGAGAGAGAGAGAGAGAGAGAGAGACAGACAGACAGACAGACAGACAAAGATAAAGACAAAGACAAAACCATGTTGCTAGAGGAGAAACTGAAATAAAGACAACCTTTTAGCTGCAAGAGAAACAGATAAAGTAAGACAAGCAAGTTATTAGAATAGAGAAAAAGTATTAAAAGAAGCGGTATTGTCAGAATGCATGCAAACAGGTAGCGAGAGAAAACGGTTGTTGGAAGAATGTAGACCACTATTAACAGAAAACTGTATTGCTGGGAGAAAGTGGAGCAGCTTTTAACGGAAAACGGTGTTCGAGGGAGAGAAGAAAACGAAGTTTATATCAGTATAAGCCATGGAAGATCCTTCGAGGTAGGTTCCTCGACTCCGATGAGGGGCTCCTGATCCAAGGAATTAACCCTGACCTTCCTCCTTCCTCGGATCGAACTCTAGTAACTCATTCCCCCAGGCGCTGTATGACTTCCCTATGGTTCAAGCGCTTCCAGTGAATAATATGAGTCATGCAGACAGGTACTGAAAGAAAATGAAGTTGCTGGTATGTGAGCAGACAGAATTAAAAGAAAACGGTGTAGGAAGGGATTCAGACAGAAGATTGCCTCAATAAAATATGAAAATTCACTATACATTGTTAAGAGGCTTTGTTTACTGGGGGTAATTAGGTAGTTTCTTTAATTATATTGTAAAGTTAGAAACACCATACCTTGAGTGTTATTTATCATTGTGACTACACTTAGCAGAGCTTGACTGTAGGTGTGTGTGTGGTGGTGGTACTAGCAAAGATTGTAGAAGTGTGTGCGGTGGTGGTGGTGGTAGGAGTGTGTGGCGGTGATGGTGGTACTAGCTGAGATTATAGGAGTGTGGGGGGGGTGGTAGCTACTAGCTGTGGTAGGAGTGTGGTGGTGGTACTTACTAGCAGAGATTATAGGAGTGTGGGGTGGTGGTACTTACTAGCAGAGACTATAGGAGTATGTGCGGTGGTGGTACTTACTAGCAGAGATTATAGGTGTGTGCGGTGGTGGTACTAGCAGAGATTATAGGTGTGGGGTGATGGTAGCTACTAGTAGACGTTAGTTTTAGAAGTGTGGAGTGGTGGTGGGAGGCTTGTGGTAGCTACTAACAGTTTGGTTGTAGGAGTGTGCACACGAAAATCACTCACAACGAAAGCAAAAGACTTGGCAGACGATGCAACATCCCCACAATGAAAAGCAGGAGTGTCACTAGCACGTTAAGAGACAATACAGTAAGTGTCAGGGGTCCGAGACTGTTCAGCTGCCTCCCAGTATACATAAGAGGGATTCCCAATAGACCCCTGGCAGTCTTCAAACAGGCACTGGACAAGCACCTGAAGTCGGTACCTGACCATCCGGGCTGTGGGTCGTGCATTGGATTGCGTGCAGCCAGCAGTAACAGCCTGGTTGATCAGGCTCTGATCCACCAGTAGGCCTGGTCACAGACCGTGCTGCGGGGGCGTTGACCCCCGGTACTCTCTCCAGGTAAACTCCAGGTGGTGGTGAGAGGATTGTGGTTATTACTAGTAGAGGCTAGTTGCAGGGACCTGTGGGTGAGGGAGGCTTGTGGTAGCTACTAACAGAGGTTGGTTGTAGGAGTGTTGGGGTGGTAGAGGGAAGCTTGTGGTAGTGTTAAGTGTGGAAAGAATCCTGGTTATAGATACACGGCTGCTTGCTTTGCTGGCATTTATTGAGGACAGATATATGAAGTTTAGCCAAAACAAAGGTACCCTGGAGGAAAGTGTTGAATATAACTTTGTGTGTGTGTGTGTGTGTGTGTGTGTGGGTGGGTTGGTGTGTGTGTCTAGCATTAGGAATAATAGAGAAATAATGAAACAATGTTATATGAATGCAGGTAGAGGCGTGAGTAGACCTATAACCCGCTATGAAAACATGAACGTAGATAAGTGCGTTTATGGAGCAACTTGCAATGTGAACAGACTGATATAGCTAGGCTTAGGCTTGCTTACAAATACTTCTGGGAGTTAGACACACAGATGATCGTGGCAAATGCAATGTATGTGGCCAGCACTATGGTCACTATCCACTTATTGAGGAATAAAGAGATAGTATAATAACCTCTTAGATATATTAAGATATCTTATGAAGAAAAATGAGATACCAGACATGTTAAGTAAATTTCCTAAATTTCCTTGTAACAGATAAGTTAACTGTAGATATACATCCTCTAAACCATTTTGGGGCCTAGTTCCTAGGCCTTTTGCGTATCCATATGCTTTTGTGCTACCGTCCACAGGATGGATATGGGGTGCACGATAAACTATCCGCTTCGGGGGCAAAATCTAAAACTATAAATCTATCCTCGGAAGTATGATATCACGCAAGTCGACCGTCAAGTGACTCGTAGAGAAACTGGTCAACCATCATTACTGACTAACTGTCTTGTTTGATTTGCCGACGTAGTCCCGACCCGGGTCTTGTCCATAGGTGACGCAGGGAACTAATAGTCGCTACTGTCAGTAGCTACTAGCAGAAGTTGGTTGTAGGACCCAGGAAAATGTGCATCTATTAATTATAATTTGATGTGTGGGCCTTTTATCCAAGGAATTGGAACTATCCTCGTGGATGAAACGTAATTATCTCCCATTTCCCATGACTAGTAGTAGTATATTTTTTTTGTCATACCGGCCGTCTCCCACCGAAGTAGGGCGACCCAGGAAAGAAGAAACACTTTCACCATCATTCATTAAATCACTCTCTTGCCAGAATCATGCTGTTATCACAGCTCAGATGACCTGAGGTGTAGCATCCTCACCTCTCCTTCAGAGTGCAGGTACCTTACTTTTCGCCTACAGTACCCAGGTCCTGGAGTTAAGCCACGGGGCAGAGATGGTATGTGTTGTGGTAGCAGGAAGGTGGCGGTGTTAGTGGCGTGGCTTGCAGGTGCTCACACGGTGTAGACAGCCTCAAGTGGGTTTGTGATGGCCGCAAGCCACTGTACTGTACAAGGTAAAGTGAAGTTAGTAATGTGTGCTGGTGTGGATGTGTTTGTGCAGGAAGACGTTGTGTGGGGTTGAGGTCAACACTGTGACGCGTATGAACAGGTGTTAGTGGTTACCACAGGTGTCAGAGTGAGCCGGTGGCTTTGGCACTCAACCAAGAGTCTACCACATAGAAGGTTAAGTGCCAAGGACTCTGCCGCATACATCAAGACCACAACTAATCAAACACTAAAACAATTTTAATGATTAACGAAATCTTGAAACAGTAAATTTAACATCCAACATATGATGAGGCTGCAGTGCAATGAGTGTACCAACACTTGTGCTTCAGTCATAAGATAGAAGGCAAAAATATGCTTGAAGAGATTAACCCCTCCTAAGAGTATGGGTAATGATCGGTGATTAATATTAATTAATCTTGGGGCAACCCGAATTGTGAATGACAGTGAGTTATTCCTATCTAGAGTCGAGTTTGTCATAATTTGTTTATATACCACATTTTCTGTGAAAATTGTTCTTTACAAGAATTTCCTAATATTATTGTTAATTTCCCTATGACTATTGGCGTTTGAGTGTTAGGAAACTAATTGATACTCAGCTTGGTTGTAAGGGTGGCGTTGTACTCACCTAGTTGTGGTTGCAGGGGTCGAGTCACTGCTCCTGGCTCCCGTCTTCACTGGCCGCTACTTGGTCACTTCCCGCTCCCTGAACTTTTTCATGGATCCTGCCTCCACTACATCACTTCCCAGACTATTCCACTTCCTGACAACTCTGTGGCTGAAGAAATACTTCCTAACATCCCTGTGGTTCATCTGAGTCTTCAACTTCCAACTGTGATCCCTTGTTGCTGTGTCTCATCTCTGGAACATCCTGTCTCTGTCCACCTTGTCGATTCCTCTCAGTATTTTATATGTCGTTATCTTATCCCCCCCTATCTCTAATGCCTTCCAGTGTGTTTGTATCTGTGGTGGCGTTGGAAGTGTGCTTGTATGTTGCGTCGGTATGCTCGCCTCATCTGTATGTACCTTGTACTATCAGTTACCCCGGGAATCCCCATGGAAGGTCTTATTCGTCTCTTGTGTTCTCATCACCATCAGTATTATTAGTATTGTCTTGACCATCAGCATCACCAGCATAAGCGTCATGAATATCGTTTCACCACCAGCCTCACCGCTAGTTACACTATCGTTATCACCATCAAATATAACATGGAGTAGGTGGTTTAGTGAAGGAGGAATTGAGTGTCCTACGATGAGACGTCTATTTGTCCCCGCCAGGGGGGAAAGGGAAGAGAGATTTATGTGGTGGTCCTGGGGCTTCACCTGAGGAGAAATATTGGCCCCTGGTGATCCTGCCCCGTCAACACACACTGGCGTTACTTCCACAGAACAGCTGCTGGGATCAACCACGTAACGAGGTTCTCTTCTCTTGGGCGAGCTGGAGAGAAGAGCAAGTTGGCAACACTTGGATAGGCTGTGTTATCTGTCTCTTTTGCAGGTCGTTCTCCACAACGCTCGGTCTCAGACCAGGCCATGGTAGGGGTAACTCATGTGTTGTATGTACCATGGTAAGGGTAACTCCTGTGTTGTGTGTACCATTGTTGAGGTAACTCCTGTGTTGTATGTACCATGGTAAGGGTAACTCCTGTGTTGTGTGTACCATTGTTGAGGTAACTCCTGTGTTGCATGTACCATGGTAGGGGTACCCCATGTGTTGTATGTACCATGGTAAGGGTAACTCCTGTGTTGTATGTACCATGGTAGGGGTAACTCCTGTGTTGTATGTACCATGGTAGGGGTAACTCCTGTGTTGTATGTACCATGGTAGGGGTAACTCCTGTGTTGTATGTACCATGGTAGGGGTAACTCCTGTATTGTATGCACCATGGTAGGGGTTTCAAAACGAGAGATGCCAAGCCCATGATGATCCTTTTCAAATCACTTGTTCTCTCTAGGCTGGAATACTGCTGTACATTAACATCTCCATACAAAGCAGGTGAAATCGCAGATCTAGAGAGTGTACAGAGATCCTTTACTGCACGTATAAGTTCTGTCAAGCACCTTAACTACTGGGAACGCTTGAAAGCACTTGACTTGTACTCGTTGGAACGCAGGAGGGAGAGATATATCATAATCTACACTTGGAAAATCTTGGAAGGAATGGTCCCAAATCTGCACACAGAAATCACTCCCTACGAAAGTAAAAGACTGGCAGGCGATGCAAAATGCCGCCAATAAAAAGTAGGGGCGCCATTGGTACACTAAGAGAAAACACCATAAGTGTCCGGGGCCCAAAACTGTTCAACAGCCTCCCATCAAGCATTAGGGGAATTGCCAATAAACCCCTGGCTGCCTTCAAGAGAGAGCTGGACAGATACCTAAAGTCAGTGCCGGATCAGCCGGGCTGTGGCTCGTACGTCGGACTGCGTGCGGCCAGCAGTAACAGCCTAGTTGATCAGGCCCTGATCCATCGGGAGGCCTGGTCGTGGACCGGGCCGCGGGGGCGTTGATCCCCGGAATAACCTCCAGGTAACCACCAGGGGTAACTCCTTTGTTGTATGTACTTTCTTAGGTAATGTATATGCTCCGCTGATGTTCTAAGTAATGGATGTGTTCCTCAAATGTTACACAGTACATAATGGATGTTCTCTAATGTTCTAATGGATGTGATCCTCTACTGTAATACAGTAGGCAATGGATGTGTTCCTCGAATGTTGTAGGTAATGGATGTTCTCTTCTAATGTTGAAGGTAATGCATGTTTTCTAATGTTGTGGGTAATGTATGTGCTTCTCTGATGTTGTGAGTAATGTATGTGCTCCTCTAATGTGGGTAATGCATGTGCTTTATTGTAATGCATGTGTTCGATTGTGGGTAATGCATGTGATCTATTATAATGCATGTGTTCTATTGTGGGTAATACATGTGCTTCATTGTAGGTGATGCATGTGCTCTATTGTGGGTAATGCATGTGCTATATTGTGGGTAATGCATGTGTTCTATTGTGGGTAATGCGTGTGCTCTATTGTGTGTAATGCATGTGCTCTGTTGTGGGTAAGGCATGTGCTCTGTTGTGGGTAATGCATGTGCTCTTGTGGGTAAAGCATGTGCTCTGTTGTGGGTAATGCATGTGATCTATTGTAATGCATGTTTTCTATTGTAGGTAATGCATGTGCTCTATTGTGGGTAATGCATGTGTTCTATTGTGGGTAATGCATGTGCTCTATTGTGTGTAATGCATGTGCTCTATTGTGTGTAATGCATGTGCTCTGTTGTGGGTAAGGCATGTGCTCTGTTGTGGGTAAAGCATGTGCTCTGTTGTGGGTAATGCATGTGATCTATTGTAATGCATGTTTTCTATTGTAGGTAATGCATGTGCTCTATTGTGGGTAATGCATGTGCTCTATTGTGGGTAATGCATGTGCTTTATTGTGGGTAATGCATGTGCTCTATTATGGGTAATGCATGTGTTCTATTGTGGGTAATGCATGTTTTCTCTTGTGGGTAAGGCATATGCTCTGTTGTGGGTAATGCATGTGATCTATTGTGGGTAATGCATGTACTCTATTTTGGGTAATGCATGTGTTCTATTGTGGGTAATGCATATGCTCTATTGTGGGTAATGTATGTGCTCTATTTTGGGTAATGCATGTGTTCTATTGTGGGTAATGCATATGTTCTGTTGTGGGTAAGGCATGTGCTCTGTTGTGGGTAATGCATGTGATCTATTGTAATGCATGTGTTCAATTGTAGGTAATGCATGTGCTCTATTGTGGGTAATGCATGTGTTCTATTGTGGGTAATGCATGTGCTCTATTGTGTGTAATGCATGTGTTCTGTTGTGGGTAATGCATATGTTCTATTGTGGGTAATGCATGTGCTCTATTTGTGGGTAATGCATGTGATCTATTGTGGGTAATGCATGTGTTCTATTGTAGGTAATGCAAGTGCTCTATTGTGGGTAATGCATGTGTTCTATTGTGGGTAATGCATGTGTTCTATTGTGGGTAATGCATGTGTTCTATTGTGGGTAATGCATGTGCTCTATTGTTTGTAATTCATGTGCTCTATTGTGGGTAATGCATGTGCTTTGTGGGTAATGCATGTGCTCTATTATGGGTAATGCATGTGTTCTATTGTGGGTAATGCATGTGTTCTCTTGTGGGTAAGGCATATGCTCTTTTGTGGGTAATGCATGTGCTCTATTGTGTGTAATGCATGTGTTCTATTGTAGGTAATGCATGTGCTCTATTTGTGGGTAATGCATGTACTCTATTTTGGGTAATGCATGTGTTCTATTGTGGGTAATGCATATGCTCTATTGTGGGTAATGTATGTGCTCTATTTTGGGTAATGCATGTGTTCTATTGTGGGTAATGCATGTGTTCTGTTGTGGGTAAGGCATGTGCTCTGTTGTGGGTAATGCATGTGATCTATTGTAATGCATGTGTTCAATTGTAGGTAATGCATGTGCTCTATTGTGGGTAATGCATGTGTTCTATTGTGGGTAATGCATGTGCTCTATTGTGGGTAATGCATGTGCTCTATTGTGGGTAATGCATGTGCTCTATTGTGTGTAATGCATGTCTTCTGTTGTGGGTAATGCATATGTTCCATTGTGGGTAATACATGTGCTCTATTTGTGGGTAATGCATGTGATCTATTGTGGGTAATGCATGTGTTCTATTGTAGGTAATGCAAGTGTTCTATTGTGGGTAATGCATGTGTTCTATTGTGGGTAATGCATGTGTTCTATTGTGGGTAATGCATGTGTTCTATTGTGGGTAATGCATGTGCTCTATTGTTTGTAATTCATGTGCTCTGTTGTTGGTAATGCATGTGTTCTATTTTCGATAATGCATGTGCTCTATTGTGGGTAATGCATGTGTTCTATTGTGGGAAATGCATGTGTTCTGTTGTGGGTAATGCATGTATTCTATTGTGGGTAATGCATGTGTTCTATTGTGATTAGTGCATAAGAACATAAGAAAGGAGGAACACTGCAGGAGGCCTGTTGGCCCATACTAGGCAGGTCCTTTACAATTCATCCCACTAACAAAACATTTGCCCAACCCATTTTTCAATGCCACCCAAGAAATAAGCTCTGGTGTGAAAGTCCCACTCAAATCCAACCCCTCCCACTCATGTACTTATCCAACCTAAATTTGAAACTACCCAAAGTCCCAGCCTCAATCACCCAACTAGGTAGACTGTTCCACTCATCAACTACCCTATTTCCAAACCAATACTTTCCTATGTCCTTTCTAAATCTAAACTTATATAATTTAAATCCATTACTGCGGGTTCTCTCTTGGAGAGACATCCTCAAGACCTTATTAATATCCCCTTTATTAATACCTATCTTCCACTTATACACTTCGATCAGGTCTCCCCTCATTCTTCGTCTAACAAGTGAATGTAACTTAAGAGTCTTCAATCTTTCTTCATAAGGAAGATTTCTAATGCTATGTATTAATTTAGTCATCCTACGCTGAATGTTTTCTAACGAATTTATGTCCATTCTGTAATATGGAGACCAGAACTGAGCTGCATAATCTAGGTGAGGCCTTACTAATGATGTATAAAGCTGCAGTATGACCTCTGGACTTCTGTTGCTTACACTTCTTGATATAAATCCCAGTAATCTATTTGCCTTATTACGTACGCTTAGGCATTGCTGTCTTGGTTTAAGGTTGCTGCTCACCATAACCCCCAAGTCCTTTTCGCAATCTGTATGGCTAAGTTCTACATCATTTAACTTATAAGTACTAGGGTTATGGGCACTCCCAAGCTTCAGAACCTTGCATTTATCTACATTGAACTGCATCTGCCACTTTTCTGACCAAGAATAGAGTTTGTTTAAATCCTCCTGAAGTTCCATAACATCTACGTTTGAATCAATTATCCTACCTATCTTTGTGTCATCGGCGAATTTGCTCATATCACTAGTAATTCCTCCATCAAGATCATTGATATATATTATAAACAACAACGGGCCCAAGACTGATCCCTTTGAAACGCCACTTGTTACAGATCCCCACTCGGATTTAACCCCATTTATGGACACTCTCTGCTTCCTGTCAGTGAGCCATGACTCGATCCACGAGAGCACTTTTCCCCCAATGTCATAAGCTGCCACTTTCTTTAACAGTCTATGGTGCGGAACTCTATCAAAAGCCTTACTAAAATCTAAGTAAATAATATCAAATTCTTTATCGTGGTCAACAGCCTCAAAAGCTTTACTGAAGAAAGTTAATAAATTAGTTAGACAAGACCGGCCTCTTGTGAATCCATGCTGAGTATCATTAATCAAGCTATGCTTATCGAGATGGCTTCTTATAATTTGAGCTATAATTGACTCTAGTAATTTGCCTACAATTGAGGTCAGGCTTATTGGGCGGTAATTTGACGGTAACGACTTGTCCCCTGTTTTAAAAATAGGAATTACATTAGCCATCTTCCACATATCAGACACTACACCTGTTTGAAGAGATAAATTAAAAATATTAGTTAATGGTTCACAGAGTTCCATTTTGCATTCCTTAAGAACCCTTGAAAAAACCTCATCAGGACCCGGCGACTTATTTTGCTTCAGTCTCTCTATCTGCTTCACAACCATTTCACTAGTGACTGTGATGTTACATAATTTAACTTCTTCTAGCCCACTATAAAAATTAATTACTGGAATATTGTTAGTGTCTTCCTGTGTAAAAACTGAGAGAAAATAATTATTAAAAATCGAGCACATTTCATTCTCTGTCAGTAAGGTGCCCATAGTTATTTTTAAGGGGACCTTTCTTATCTCTAACTTTTGTTCTATAGACCTGGAAAAAACTTTCTGGGTTAGTTTTAGAATCCCTAGCAACTTTAATTTCATAGTCCCTTTTAGCTTTTCTTATCCCCTTTTTAATGTCCCTCTTAATGTCAATATACTGATTCATAAGATGACCCTCACCTCTTTTGATACGCCTATAAATTCCTTTCTTATGCCCTAGTAGATATTTGAGCCTATTATTCATCCATTTTGGGTCATTTCTATTTGATCTAATTTCTTTATATGGGATAAACCTTCTTTGAGCAGCATGTATAGTGTTTAGAAAACTGTCATATTGATAGCTCACTTCGTTACCCATCATAATCTGCTAAGCGAAAATCTGGGACTGTTACTGAGTTATCGCTACTACCGTACTTCCATTCAATGCTAAATGTAATTGATTTGTGGTCGCTAGCACCCAGTTCCTCTGAAATTTCTAAATTATTAACAAGGGATTCATTGTTTGCCATAACTAAGTCAAGCAGGTTATTTCCCCTTGTAGGTTCTGTCACAAACTGCTTCAAAAAACAATCCTGAACTACTTCTAAGAAGTCGTATGATTCTGAATTCCCAGTCAAGAAATTCCAATCAATATGACTAAAGTTAAAGTCTCCTAGAATTACTACATTATCGTGCCTTGTGGCCTTAACAATTTCTTCCCATAGTAGTCTCCCTTGGTCCCTATCTAAGTTTGGGGGACGGTATATCACTCCTAAAATCAGTTTTTCATGCCCCTCTGAAAATTCTATCCAAACAGACTCTGTATGTGTTACTTCGGACTTAATACCCGTTTTTATGCAACAGTTCAAGCGATCTCGGACATACAATGCCACCCCACCCCACTTCCCGATACTTCTATCTACTTGGAACGATTTAAAACCCTGAATATGACATTCCGCAGGCATGCCCCGACTTTTTGAATTAAACCACGTCTCAGTTAAGGCAAATACATCAATGTTACCTGCACTAGCAACTAATCTCAGCTCGTCCATCTTATTCCTAGCACTACGGCAATTAGCATAATAAACATTGAAAGACTCTCCTTTCTCTTTACCCTTCCTGCTCATTTCTGTTTTTCTACTAAACCTATTACTGTCCTTATCACCCAAAGTCCCTGGCTTTTCAATATCTACCTCGTTCTGCTTATTACTAGTTCCCCTAGAACTCATAATATTACTACACTGGGACTTCACTGTTTTCCTGCCAAAACCCCATACCACTAACTATTCCTAGTTTAAAGTCCTAACTGCTCCCTCCACTGCAGTTGCCAGTGCTACCACCCCAGACCTAGATAAGTGAACCCCATCCCTGGCATACATGTCATTTCTGCATAGAAGAGGTCCCAGTTGTCAATGAATGTTACCGCATTTTCCTTACAGTATTTGTCCAGCCAGCAATTGACACCAATTGCCCTGGACAACCATTCATTTCCAACTCCTCTCCTTGGCAAAATACCACATATGACAGGGTTCCCACCCTTACTCCTAATTATTTCTATTGCTGACCTATACCTGCTAATCAGGTCTTCACTCCTACGTCTGCCAACATTGTTGCCTCCAGCACTGAGACAGATAATAGGATTGCTCCCATTACCTCTCATGTCATCCAGATGGCTAACAATATCCTCCATCCCAGCCCCAGGAAAGCAAACTCTGTCTGCTACTCCTGTCCTTCAAGCAGAACGCCCTATCCATATACCTAACTTGGCTATCCCCAACGACAACAATATTATATTCTTACCTTCCTTGGTGTCGTTCGTCGTGATGTTCCCAGTAGTCGACTCACATTCGTCGGGTAGCACTGAGAATGTATTAGATGTTTCCACAACAGTTTCCACGGCAGTCTCTTTCTCTTTCATCATTTCTACCTTTCCATTCGTCTTCTTGATCATCAACTTAATTCCCTGCTGTCCAGCCACTGACCAGTTTCCCTTCTTGACCTGAGGACTCAAAACAGGAGGACTACTACGAATCTTCTTGTTTTCCTCGGTCAGTCGCCGAATCTCCATCTTCGCCATCCTCAATTCTTCCTTAAGCTGTTGGTAAAGTTGCTCGATGGAGGGCATCTTGCTTCAATTCGTAGAGAGCGCGCAAACAGATCTTCACAGAGCTAAGTACATGTCACCACTGCGCAAAAGCCAACTCAATCAGGAGCTAATGCGCAGCACGTCCGCACGGCCCAATAGCGATGCGAACACACTATTGTGGGTAATGCATATGTTCTGGAAATAAATGCAGCAATCTTCACCTGACCTCAACGTTCTGAACTATAAATACTCCCGTACCTTCCAACCCCAGGTAGATCCGTGTGTGACTTGAAAAAGCCCACTGCGTGGGTGAAACGTTGTCAATAAAGGATCACATTATACTGCATTTGTGTTTATATTTCCATCGCATATGTTCTATTGTAGGTAACGGATGTGCTCTATTGTGGGTAATGCGTGTGCTTTATTTTGGGTAATGCATGTGTTCTCTTGTGGGTAATGCATGTGCTCTATTGTGGGTAATGCATGTGTTCTATTGTGGGTAATGCATGTGTTCTATTGTGGGTAAAGCATGTGTTCTGTTGTGGGTAAGGCATGTGTTCTATTGTGGGTAATGCACGTGTTCTGTTGTGGGTAATGCATGTGCTCTATTGTGGGTAATGCATGTGTTCTGTTGTGGGTAATGTATGTCCTCTGTTGTGGGTAATGCATGTGATCTATTGTAATGCATGTGTTCTATTGTGGGTAATATATGTGCTTTATTGTGGGTAATGCATATGCTCTATTGTAGATAATACATATGCTCTATTGTGGGTAATGCATGTGCTCTATTGTGGGTAATGCAAGTTTTCTATTGTGGGTAATGCATGTGTTCTATTTTGGGTAATGCTTGTGCTCTATTGTGGGTATTGCGTGTGCTCTGTTGTGGGTAATGCTTGTGTTCTATTCTGGGTAATGCATGTGTTCTATTGTGGGTAATGCATGTGTTCTATTGTGGGTGATGCATATGTTCTGTTGTCTGTAATGCATGTGTTCTATTGTGGGTAATGTATATGTTCTGTTGTGGGTAATACATGTGTTCTATTGTGGGTAATACATGTGTTTTGTTGTGGGTAATGCATGTATTCTATTGTGGGTAATGCGTATATTCTGTTGTGGGTAATGCATGTGTTCTATTGTGGGTAATGCATATATTCTGTTGTGGGTAATGCATGTGTTGTGGGTAATGCATATGTTCTGTTGTGGGTAATGCATGTGTTCTATTGTGGGTGATGCATATGTTCTGTTGTCTGTAATGCGTATGTTCTGTTGTGGGTAATGCATGTGTTCTATTGTGGGTAATGCGTATGTTCTGTTGTGGGTAATGCATGTGTTCTATTGTGGGTAATGCATGTGTTCTCTTCTGGGTAATGCATGTGTTCTATTGTGGGTAATACATATATTCTGTTGTGGGTAATGCATGTTTTCTATTGTGGGTAATGCATGTGTTCTGTTGTGGGTAATGCATGTGTTCTATTGTGGGTAATGCATGTGTTCTCTTCTGGGTA
>NC_091292.1:93442447-93519947 GCF_038502225.1 Cherax quadricarinatus
ATCTCACCCACTCTCTCATTTGCTCTCTTTTTACATTGCTTCACCACTCTCTTAACTTCTCTCTTTTTCTCCATATACTCTTCCCTCCTTGCATCACTTCTACTTTGTAAAAACTTCTCATATGCTAACTTTTTCTCCCTTACTACTCTCTTTACATCATCATTCCACCAATCGCTCCTCTTCCCTCCTGCACCCACTTTCCTGTAACCACAAACTTCTGCTGAACACTCTAACACTACATTTTTAAACCTACCCCATACCTCTTCGACCCCATTGCCTATGCTCTCATTAGCCCATCTATCCTCCAATAGCTGTTTATATCTTACCCTAACTGCCTCCTCTTTTAGTTTATAAACCTTCACCTCTCTCTTCCCTGATGCTTCTATTCTCCTTGTATCCCATCTACCTTTTACTCTCAGTGTAGCTACAACTAGAAAGTGATCTGATATATCTGTGGCCCCTCTATAAACATGTACATCCTGAAGTCTACTCAACAGTCTTTTATCTACCAATACATAATCCAACAAACTACTGTCATTTCGCCCTACATCATATCGTGTATACTTATTTATCCTTTTTTTCTTAAAATATGTATTACCTATAACTAAACCCCTTTCTATACAAAGTTCAATCAAAGGGCTCCCATTATCATTTACACCTGGCACCCCAAACTTACCTACCACACCCTCTCTAAAAGTTTCTCCTACTTTAGCATTCAAGTCCCCTACCACAATTACTCTCTCACTTGGTTCAAAGGCTCCTATACATTCACTTAACATCTCCCAAAATCTCTCTCTCTCCTCTGCATTCCTCTCTTCTCCAGGTGCATACACGCTTATTATGACCCACTTCTCGCATCCAACCTTTACTTTAATCCACATAATTCTTGAATTTACACATTCATATTCTCTTTTCTCCTTCCATAACTGATCATTTAACATTACTGCTACCCCTTCCTTTGCTCTAACTCTCTCAGATACTCCAGATTTAATCCCATTTATTTCCCCCCACTGAAACTCTCCTACCCCCTTCAGCTTTGTTTCGCTTAGGGCCAGGACATCCAACTTCTTTTCATTCATAACATCAGCAATCATCTGTTTCTTGTCATCCGCACTACATCCACGCACATTTAAGCAACCCAGTTTTATAAAGTTTTTCTTCTTCTCTTTTTTAGTAATTGTATACAGGAGAAGGGGTTACTAGCCCATTGCTCCCGGCATTTTAGTCGCCTCATACGACACGCATGGCTTACGGAGGAAAGATTCTTTTCCACTTCCCCATGGACAATAGAAGAAATAAAAAAGAACAAGAGCTATTTAGAAAAAGGAGAAAAACCTAGATGTATGTATATATATATATATGCATGTGCGTGTCTGTGAAGTGTGACCAAAGTGTAAGTAGGAGTAGCAAGATATCCCTGTTATCTTAGCGTGTTTATGAGACAGAAAAAGAAACCAGCAATCCTACCATCATGCAAAACAGTTACAGGTTTTTGTTTCACAGTCATCTGGCAGGACGGTAGTACTTCCCTGGGTGGTTGCTGTCTACCAACCGACTACCTATAATATTTATATATATATTTATATATATATTTATATATATATATATATATATATATTTATATATATATTTATATATATATATATATATATATATATATTTATACATGTATATATATATATATATATATATATATATATATATATATATATATATATATATATATATATATATATATATATATATATATATATATATATATATAATATATATATATATATATATATATATATATATATATATATATATATATATATATATATATATATATATATATATATATATATGAATGTATATATATACATATGTATATATATATATATATATATATATATATATATATATATATATATATATATATATATATATATATATATATATATATATATATATATATATATTAAACAAAGACAGTGAAATATATTTTTTTCGTTAGGTTCAGAATAATTTTGGCGAAATTATTGCATACACAAATTTTCACTTGTCCTATATGGCAAGTTCGCAAGTTCTGCCTATTCGGCACGACATATATATATATATATATATATATATATATATATATATATATATATATATATATATATATATATATATATATATATATATAAAATGTACCGAATAGGTAAAACTTGCTATTTTGGCTTAAATAGCAATGCTCTTCTTGCCTAAAAAGACAAGCCAAAATTTGTCTATGCAGTAATTTCGTAAAAATCATTCTGAACCTAACGAAACAAAATGTATTTCATTGTGTTTGTTTATTTTGAAATTATTGTAAACTTATCTAAAATATATTTAGTTGGATTAGGCTAAATTAAATTGCGCTTGTTATCATAAGGTCAGGTAAGTTTTCTAAGGTTCTTTTTTGTACAAAATTATTAATTTTTGCATAACTTGAATGTTAAATATATATCTTTAAACATATAAGAGAAAATTTTAGAAAGTACTTAATTTTAAATGATTTCTTGCTAATTGACCAGTTTTACATGTTCGACACGACGTATATTGGTATGTAAAGTAAAAGGACACACGTGCAACTAATGTGACATTTCATTGTGGCAACGTTTCGCTCTCCAGGAGCTTTATCAAGCCATTACGGAGAGCGAAACGTTGCCACAATAAAATGTCACATTAGTTGCACTTGTGTCCTTTTACTTTACATATTGTCGGTAATTCTACCAACTTTATTGCAATATATAGGTATGTTGGAAAGGCAGAGAGGTGTATAACTGAAGAAGGAATAAGAACGTGAGGGAGAGAGGAACAAGAAGGGTAAGGGGAAAGAAATGAGGAAAGAGGGGGAAACAGACTAAAGAACTGGTTTATTTCCATAAACAGACAATAATCCAAGATAGTTTTGCGAGATGTGCGGAGTTTTATGATATATATACACTCGAAACTCATCAAAGGTAAGGTATGGTATGTGTGTGTATATTACACACACACACATGCCATATTATGTGTATGTTATACACACATGTTATGTGTGTGCGTATATATGGTATGTGTGTATATATGTGGTGTGTGTGTGTGTATTATACACACACATGCCATACCTTACGTTTGATGAGTTTCGAGTGTATATATATATATCATAAAACTCCGCACATCTAGCAAAACTATCTTGGATTATTGTCTGTTTAGGGAAATAAACTTTAGTTTGTTTTCACCCTCTTCCTTTCCTCATTTTTTCCCTAATCCTTCTTGTTCCTCTCTTCCTCACGTTGTTATTCCTTCTTCAGTAATACCCCTCTCTGCCTTTTCAACATACCTATAAACGGTTCCAGGAGTATTTGTACTCTCTTAAAGCTTCTTGGTTCCAGCAGCAGCAATAGCCTGGCTGATCAGGCAGGAAATTCTCTTTTTTTTTTTAAAGAAGCGTAGGACGGGCACTGCAGCAGCCGCTCAGCTGCTAGTGTATCATATACCATGAGAAACATAGCAGGAGCACTTCTACATTAGTTCTGACAATGTTTCTTATATTTTCTGGAACAAGGTTGTAGAGTGGTGGATGGCGGAAGTTTCCAGTTATAGAATATAATGCCTCTTTGTCTCCGTTCCAGAGAGAGCTTTCACATTGCTCCGAGGCTGACTCGCTTAAATACGATATATATATGTATTTTCTAGCTAGGATGTCACACCTTCCATGAAAGATGCCAGTCCAGCACTATATTGTGTAAGTGGGAACACAAGTTGTTCAAGAAGTACCATCATTAGTGTAGCATCCCTTGTTTTAAAATATTTCATATCCATGCTATCATTGAAGATCAGATGAATGGTTCAGAGAACCGACATGTTGATAAATTAGACACATGTACAACTCAAGAGTTGTACATGTGTCTAATTTATCAACATGTCGGTTCTCTGAACCATTCATCTACAAACCTGTCAGACACTGCAAACATAAGAACATAAGAAAGGAGGAACACTGCAGCAGGCCTGTTGGCCCATACTAGGCAGGTCCTTTACAATTCATCCCACTAACAAACATTTGACCAACCCAATTTTCAATGCTACCCAAGAAATAAGCTCTGATGTGCAAGTCCCACTCAAATCCAACCCATCCCACTCATGTATTTATCCAACCTAAATTTGAAACTACCCAAAGTCCTAGCCTCAATAACCCAACTAGGTAGACTGTTCCACTCATCTACTACCCTATTTCCAAACCAATACTTTCCTATGTCCTTTCTAAATCTAAACTTATCTAATTTAAATCCATTACTGCGGGTTCTCTCTTGGAGAGATATCCTTAAGACCTTGTTAATATCCTCTTTATTAATACCTATCTTCCACTTATACACTTCGATCAGGTCTCCCCTCATTCTTCGTCTAACAAGTGAATGTAACTTAAGAGTCTTCAATCTTTCTTCATATGGAAGATTTCTAATGCTATGTATTAATTTAGTCATCCTACGCTGAATGTTTTCTAACGAATTTATGTCCATTCTGTAATATGGAGACCAGAATTGAGCTGCATAATCTAGGTGAGGCCTTACTAATGATGTATAAAGCTGCAGTATGACCTCTGGACTTCTGTTGCTTACACTTCTTGATATAAATCCCAGTAATCTATTTGCCTTATTACGTACGCTTAGGCATTGCTGTCTTGGTTTAAGGTTGCTGCTTACCATAACCCCCAAGTCCTTTTCGCAATCTGTATGGCTAAGTTCTACATCATTTAACTTATAAGTGCTAGGGTTATGGGCACTCCCAAGCTTCAGAACCTTGCATTTATCTACATTGAACTGCATCTGCCACTTTTCTGACCAAGAGTAGAGTCTGTCTAAATCCTCCTGAAGTTCCCTAACATCTACGTTTGAATCAATTATCCTACCTATCTTCGTGTCATCGGCGAATTTGCTCATATCACTAGTAATTCCTTCATCAAGATCATTGATATATATTATAAACAACAACGGGCCCAAGACTGATCCCTGTGGAACGCCACTTGTTACTGATCCCCACTCGGATTTAACCCCATTTATGGACACTCTCTGCTTCCTGTCTGTGAGCCATGATTCGATCCACGAGAGCACTCTTCCCCCAATGCCATGAGCTGCTACTTTCTTCAACAGTCTTTGGTGCGGAACTCTATCAAATGCCTTACTAAAATCTAAGTAAATAATATCAAATTCTTTATCGTGGTCAACAGCCTCAAAAGCTTTACTGAAAAAAGTTAATAAATTAGTTAGACAAGACCGGCCTCTTGTGAATCCATGCTGAGTATCATTAATCAAGCTATGCTTATCGAGATGGCTTCTTATAATTTGAGCTATAATTGACTCTAGTAATTTGCCTACAATTGAGGTCAGGCTTATTGGGCGGTAATTTGACGGTAACGACTTGTCCCCTGTTTTAAAAATAGGAATTACATTAGCCATCTTCCACATATCAGACACTACACCTGTTTGAAGAGATAAATTAAAAATATTAGTTAATGGTTCACAGACTTCCATTTTGCATTCCTTTAGAACCCTTGAAAAAACCTCATCAGGACCCGGTGACTTATTTTGCTTCAGTCTGTCTATCTGCTTCTCAACCATTTCACTAGTGAACATCAAAATGGTATACAATACCGACAGGTTGTTAGGTAAGACACATATGCAACAGTTAGACAACTTTATTCCGAAACGTTTCGCCTACACAGTAGGCTTCCTCAGTCGAATACAGAAAGTAGGCAGGAACAGTAGAGATGTGAAGACGATGTAATCAGTCCATCACCCTTAAAGTCGTAGAATTTGAGGTTGTCAGTCCCTCGGCCTGGAGAAGTTCAGTTCCTGACTATGGAACTGAACTTCTCCAGGCCGAGGGACTGACAACCTCAAATTCTACGACTTTAAGGGTGATGGACTGATTACATCGTCTTCACATCTCTACTGTTCCTGCCTACTTTCTGTATTCGACTGAGGAAGCCTACTGTGTAGGCGAAACGTTTCGGAATAAAGTTGTCTAACTGTTGCATATGTGTCTTACCTAACATTTCACTAGTGACTATGATGTTACATAATTTATCTTCTTCTGGCCCACTATAAAAATTAATTACCGGAATATTATTAGTGTCTTCCTGTGTAAAAACCGAGAGGAAATAATTATTTAAAATCGAGCACATTTCATTCTCTTTGTCAGTAAGATGCCCATAGTTATTTTTAAGGGGACCTATCTTATCTCTGACTTTTGTTCTATATACCTGGAAAAAACTTTTTGGGTTAGTTTTAGAATCCCTAGCAACTTTAATTTCATAGTCCCTTTTAGCTTTTCTTATCCCCTTTTTAATGTCCCTCTTAATGTCAATATACTGATTCATAAGATGACCCTCGCCTCTTTTGATACGCCTATAAATTCCTTTCTTATGCCCTAGTAGATATTTCAGCCTATTATTCATCCATTTTGGGTCATTTCTATTTGATCTAATTTCTTTATAAGGGATAAATGTTCTTTGAGCAGCATGTATTGTGTTCAGAAAACTGTCATATTGATAGCTCTCTTCGTTACCCCAGTCAACAGATGATAAGTGTTCTCTAAGCCCTACTATCATACTTCCATTCAATTCTAAATGTAATTGATTTGTGGTCGCTAGCACCCAGTTCTTCTGAAACTTCTAAATTATTAACAAGGGATTCATTGTTTGCCAGAACTAAGTCAAGCAGGTTATTACCCCTTGTAGGTTCTGTCACAAACTGCTTCAGAAAACAATCCTGAACTACTTCTAAGAAGTCGTATGATTCTAAATTCCCAGTCAAGAAATTCCAATCAATATGACTAAAGTTAAAGTCTCCTAGAATTACTACATTATCGTGCCTTGTGGCCCTAACAATTTCCTCCCATAGTAGTCTTCCCTGGTCCCTATCTAAATTTGGGGGACGGTATATCACACCTAAAGTTAATTTTTCATGCCCCTCTGAAAATTCTATCCAAACAGACTCTGTATGTGTTACTTCAGACTTAATACCCGTTTTAATGCAACAGTTCAAGCGATCTCGGACATACAATGCCACCCCACCCCCCTTCCCGATACTTCTATCTACTTGGAACAATTTGAAACCCTGAATGTGACATTCTGCAGGCATGTCCCGACTTTTTGAATTAAACCACGTCTCAGTAATGGCAAATACATCTATGTTACCTGCACTAGCAACTAGTCTCAACTCGTCCATCTTATTCCTAGCACTGTGACTATTTGTGTAATATATACTTAAGGACCCTCCTTTCTCTTTACCATTCCTGCTCCTTTCTGTTATTCCACTAAACCTATTACTGTCCTTGTCAATTAGTGCCACTGGCTTTCCGATATCCACCTCATTTTGCCTATTACTAGTTCTCCTAGTACTCATATTACTACCCTGAGACTTCACAGTTTTACCGCAGAAACCCATACCACTAACTATTCCTAGTTTAAAGACCTAACAGCTCCCTCCACTGCGTTGGCCAGTGCTCCCACCCCACACCTAGATAAGTGAACCCCATCCCTGGCATACATGTCATTTCTGCCATAGAAGAGGTCCCAGTTGTCAATGAATGTTACCGCATTTTCCTTACAGTATTTGTCCAGCCAGCAATTGACACCAATTGCTCTGGACAACCATTCATTTCCAACTCCTCTCCTTGGCAAAATGCCACATATGACAGGTTTCCCACCCTTCCTCCTAATTATATCTATTGCTGACCTATACTTGCTAATCAGGTCCTCACTTCTACGTCTGCCAACATCGTTGCCTCCAGCACTGAGACAGATAATAGGATTGCTCCCATTACCTCTCATGATGTCATCCAGACGGCTAACAATATCCTTCATCCCTGCCCCAGGAAAACACACTCTCTGCCTCCTACTCCTGTCCTTCAAGCAGAATGCCCTATCCATGTACCTAATCTGGCTATCCCCAACAACAACAATGTTTTTACCTTCCTTTGCATCGTCCGTCGTGATGCTCCGAGTAGTCGACTCACATTCGCCAGGTAGCATTACACCACTTGTAGAATTCGTCAAGACGTTTTATCTCCAGTAATAACCTGCGCTCTGACCTCGTGGGGCTGACATATTTAAGGTATATTCCCGCGTACTGTTTTTAATTCTTGATGTTGAAAGTCTCTTAAATCAAGGAATTGCTGGTTGGATCTGCCCTCCCCTTCATTGAATCAAACCTCATTACTACTAATTTCCCAGGGGTCTCCTGTGAGTTTAACGCTTCCCCATATATATAAATATTTTTTTAGTTTTGTATTTACCTATAATATGTACGGGGGTGGAGGGGGGGTCTATCCTCTGTTCCTGACTCTCCACGTGTTACCATGTTTGACCTCTTCTCCCCAAGGAACAATTGTCTGTTGCCCAGGTAAAGTCTCGCTTAACCTGATACGTCCGCTGTAAACTGGAACAAATCTACCACCTTGATCAACCCTTCAAGAGCGGTGCCTTGATGTCATTAAGACGTTTTTGATCCAAAGAGTTGGAGTTATCCCCCCTCGTCCTTGGATTGAAAATGATTCTTCCCATTCCTCAGGCTGTGACCCCTAACGGTGTAGCGCTTCCCCTGTTAAAAATAAATATCGTGGGTCAAGTTCAGTGACCCTAGAGATGTGTTTATGTTGAAGGTTATTTAATAAACATGTTGATCCATCTGAAATGACCCAGTGTTGCCTCTTCTCACGGGGAAAGTAATTGTTGCGTGTATGTTGTATTATAGTGTCAGCCAGTTCACTCACCCCTTATATGACCTCATTTAACCCTCTGACTTGGAATATGTTTATAACTCACTCCCAACCTGGCCGCTGTATGTACGCGCCTATTTTTTGGTTGTAGAGGTCGAGTCTTAGCCCCTGGCCCCGCCTGTCAGCTTACCGCTAGCCAGATTCATTCCCTCTAGCCTCGTGGGCCCTATCGTTCATTCTCTCAAAACTGTGTATAGAGCATGCCTCCCATTTCTTCTTCCAGGGCACCATGAATCTGAAAAAAATACTTTGTAATATCCTTGTGGCTCATCTGTATCTTTAACTTCCTGTTTCCCCTCCTATCGAGCAGCTTATCCCTGTCTACTATATCAGTTTCCCTGAGTATTTTGTATGTTTCTGTCATATCTCCTGTTTTTTCTGTCTTCCAGTTATCGTTAGATTCAACTCTTGTTATCCTCTCTTTGTAGCTCTTACCCGTGAGTTCTGCATTTTCTCCAGTTTCATAACATACACAAATAACCCGCACATTGGAGACAGGAACTTACGACTAAGTTTCGGCCCAATTTGGACCATTTACGAAGCCACAGTGTGGCTTTGCAAAGGTTCAGTTCTCTCTCTCTGTCTCCTATGTGTGGGTTATTTGTGTATTGTTCCAGTCACGGGATTGTGCCTCTTTGTTTTCTTCTGACCGTTTGTTTTTCAACACTTCATAGATTTCCTTGTCAGTTCCCGTGAGCTCCTCTCCTTCAGTCGAATTACCTGGTCTTGTAGTGTTGTCTTACTTCTGATGTGGCTGTGAAGCAGTTTTGGTTCGGATTTGGCCTCTGCTACTGTGTCGTTCTGAAATTGATGCTCAGCCTCTCTCCTTACCCTTGCATGTTCATGACCAATATGTTATCTTTTCTCGTCTGTCCTTCGGTTTCTGTAGTTTTCCCCACGTTCTTATGCTTTTATTTCCCTTCCTGCGCCACTGATTGAGCCCAGGGTTCTCTGTTTTTGCCGAATATGAAGTTGTTCTCTGCCTGTCGCTAGGAACTCCATTATCTCATCCACTGACTTTGTTCTTTTTCTTTTATCATTTCATTCAGAAATTCTTTCATCCTTTCGAAGTTCCCCTTTTTAAAGACTGATTTTTTGAGGCCCTTCACCTGCCGTTCTTGTTCTTCCCTCTACGTTAATTTCACGAGGTACTTGAAGATCAGGACTGTGTGAGAGTGTGGGTGTTGTCACCCCGTCCAACCTCCCTCATGTGACCTGACACTTTTTGGGAGAGTGGTACGCCCCTGGTGCCTCCCTCGCGTGACCTGGTTTGTCCTATCATTCCGCAGGAGAGAAGGGCAGTCCCTGGTGCCTCCCTCATGTGACCTGACTTGACCTGCCATTCCCCAGGAGAGAGGAGCAGTCCCTGGTGCGTCCCTCATGTGACCTGGCACTCCGCAGGAGAGAGGGGCAGCCCCTGCCATGTACACGCCCCAGAGGGGCTGTTAACGCCCGGCGCTGATGACCCACCGCCCTCATAACCATCATAATTAGGGAGAAAATTACTCGCCCCGTGTTCTTGGCCCACTCGCAAGGTGTAATTAACACACGTTTTACTAGCTGCCAGAACGACTCTCCGGCCACCCGCTGCAGGAGCTGCTGCTCCGGTTGAACTGACAGCTGCGGGGTAGTCTCAGCTCGCTGCTGCTCTCTACTTCAGTATGGGCAAGTTTCTTTACACCCCTGCTGCCCCTACTCACATATAAGTAAAAATAGGTACTTGTGTGTCCAGCCCTATATGTTAGAAACACCAGTAGCTGCTGGAAGTTTTCAAATGTTGGGTAAAAGGTTTGTATTTAATGATATTCAAAGTCCCTTTTGTAATTACACCTACACGTTGAAGGCCATCGTGCATCTCTCATTACTTATTTTGGTATTTATTTTCCATTTATGACTTGTTCTCTTTCCTTCCATGTCAGTCATTTTATATGTACCACACTTTATTGATGTCTCGGTGTATTTGTACTCGCCTAATTGTGGTTGCAGGGGTCGAGACTCAGCTCCTGGCCCTGTGCGTGCGTGCGCGCGTGCGTGTCTTCTCTACTTTCGTATGAAAGCAAGGGTAATGGGATGAATCATATACATTGTCTAAGTTATTTATGTGAAAATACCTTAGAATATATGGTGGACTGCTCCGGTGTGAAATGTGTAAGCATGTATTAACAACAATGAATGGAGTTTATCTTCCTTCAAGATTGTTATTGCTTTCTGAATTTATTCTCAGAAACGTGGCGTTAGATTTCTTTTAATTAACCAAAATTGGGTACAATGACATTGTACTGTTACCCCACTGTATAAATTATAACAGTCACACAGTGGGAACAAAAGCTAGTTACGTTTTTGTCATATTCCATCACACGGGATGGGTTTCTAACATCAGGTAATGAAGGTGACGTAAGAACCTGCCAGCGGGAAGGAGGACGTAGAGGTGGATGGACAGGGTTCTTTCACTACCTGTTGAGATACTTCATGTTCCATCTTTCTTCCAACACTCATTTTCATCTCTGGTCCACCACTTCTGTTCCATTTCTGCTCCACAGCTTAATTTCATTTTCTGCTCAGTCACTATCTTTTATGTGATGTAATTATTTAGAAAACTTATTAGTGGGAGAATGAGACACTTGTGCAACATTTGGAAACCTTTATCGAGGAAACATTTCCACAATAAAGATACGCAAGTGTTGCACAAGTGTCTCATTCTTCCACTTCTATAACTTATTACAATGACAGTTTGTCCACTTCCGTCTACCATTTTGCATCATTGCCTTCTCCGTCTCTCTGTAATTATTGCGTTACATTTTTCCCCTCTTATGTGGAGGAGCTGAAGGTGAACACAGCATAAGAACACGCACTCATTACACGTACATGCATTAATTACATGTACGTGCATTCATTATACAAGCAACCACAACTGCGCGCACGTCAGTGTTGCACTCATTCATTACACACACACACACACACACACACACACACACACACACACACACACACACACACACACACATATGGAAGCATACGCACACGTATTACACGCAAGTATAACCACATGCAGGTATTACACGCACGCATGTAAGCATGTAGGCGCGCGATCAGCAGACTGGGATGAGGAAGGGGGGGGTGTTAAATACCAAGCCGCTGAAATGGGCAGCAGTAAACACTGAAAGACCAATATGAATCATTGTTTATCAGCTCAATAAACAAGATAGCTGAGGATCCAAATAAGCATTTTCACTGTCTCTTAAGGGATTACCAACAAATTCCTAGCCTTCAAGAGGAAATTCACCAAATTCCTCAAATCATTTCCTGATCAGTCGGGCTGTGGTGCATACATTCGGTTGCAGGCGGCGTCACTAACAGTTTGTCCAATCAGGAAGCATGGTCTGGAATCGGGTCGCACGGGGACAGTGGCTTTCGTAAGCAACTACAGGTAATTCACAGACAACTCTTCGACTAATGTCTGATACAAGACCAAATTCCCCAGAATTCAAGGACAGAAAGCATGCCCATTGCCAGCATACGGCAAAATATATTTATAAAGAGGTGCAAAATAGCACTAGCAAAAGCATTCGGTATTCTTAAGAGGAAAAAACTGAGATCTAAGGTGAATCCAAGAGGCCTTTAAAAAGTACACTTTATTTTCAGGAAATAGGTAGAGCGTCATCCTCCCTCTCAAAAAAAAAAAAATGCATCGGCAAAGTCTTTGAAATAATGGTGAGACGCCAAGTTACAATTTTTCTGGAACATAACTTACACAACCTAAGTCAATGTGAATTTAGACTAAGCGGAAAGTCATTCAGTAGGTTCATCATGGCAGTAATGTGTCATTTAGTAGGTGCATCATGGTAGTAATAAGTCATTCAGTAGATGCATAGTGTCAAGAAGTCATTCAATAGGTTCATCATGCAATAATTAGTTGCATACCTCTTCAAGGGGGCTCATTGGCATGGTGAAGAGGCTTTTGGTCCGAGGAATTAGATCTTTCGGTCTTCTTCCTCTGACCAAACCTAAGTACCCCCCAGTCCCCCCATCCTTCCCATCTCTCCTTTCCCCATCCCTATTCCCTCTCCTCCCTTTCTTACTTTTGGCCTTTGGGGTCCTCTCCTCAGGAATTCTAGCTCCTAGGTTGAGGAAGGGGTATCGTCCGTCCCATTCCATTGAGTGGAAGTCCCTGGGGGCGGTGTAGTTTACCATGGATTCTGGATCATCACGGTATGTCCCAATCCCTTCGAGGTCCCCCAGGGGAGGCTACCTGTCGGTCTGAGAGGTGGTTGGTAGCTGAAGGAGGTATGTCCTTGTGGTGGGTTTTCTACCTCTTCTTTTGTCCACCAAGGTGGCTTGATGGATGTGAGGTTGCTGTTCTGGATTGCTGGTTTACTGGCATGATAGGTAAGGTATGGTATGGGTTCCACGCCGTATCTACACTACTGGCCATACTGAGGTCCTCTTGGGCATGGGGGGATTTGTGGTCCCTTTCAGTCCTCCTAAGAACTTCCCTTCCACATCCCCCCCCTTTCAGCTTTTTTTTTCTTTTTCCATTTTTGGGGAAAAGCAAGAGACTGGTGGCCTAACCATGGAGTCCCAAGTCCTTGACACTTCTCCTCCCGGACCCTTCTGCTGCAGTGCACTTCCGATCCTGCCTTATCATTATTGGACCATTCTTTGGACCTTTCTAACACCCAGGTACCTTCTTCGGGTATCATTTTCTTGCCCGCCCTTGGTACCCAAGTTCCGCCGAACTCCTTTGAAACCCCTTTGATCCATCGATCCTCCACATGTCTTTGACCATGCTTCCTGTTCTCCCTTTTCAGTGTGACGATTCCCGCAAATCTCAGGACGGACTACCTCCGATCCCACACCTAAACGACCACAACCATTAACAGATGACACTGCTTCGTTACCTCTTGCTCTTCCCAGAAAAGACTAGTACCACACTCCCCTCATACACTACATTTCAAAGTACTCACTGAACTAAGTTTTTCACTCTGCAACCGACATCTCCCACTGTCTTTCTGATCATAGTATCAGCAAGGCACTCCTGCACTATGTTGGTCAAAATCTTTCATTTCATACTCGTAAGAGTGGTGCACGCATCGTCACTTCAAAATGCTGGCCAGGCTTACCTCCATAGACGACATTCCTGTCACGATTCGATAACACATTTCTCTCAATTCTTGCAGTGGTACCATAGTTCTGCCTCATACCATTGTTCAGCGTGATTTCCGGACATGTGATGCTGACATTCTGAAGCAACTTGAGGTGCCTACACGCAGAGATGCTTCCCCTGCATTGTAGCTTAGCTTTTGTCTGCCGAGAACTTCAACTTCCGTCCTCAGTTTATATTGCGGGATGCCATTGACAGGTCCAGGAGTTGATCCATACACCACAACAGTGTAGAAATTTCTTGTGCTTTGGCTACTCAGCGAAATACTGCGGGTCCATGGCTGGATGCCCAGTCTGTGGTGCTGCTGACCATACCAATATATCCTGCAACCTACCTCCCTCTTGCCTTAATTGTAATGAGGCTAACCCGACTTATTCATGCCATTGCCAAGTTTACTTTAAAAAAGTGAATAATCTGCTGTTGCAGAGAGATGGTTTCACTTAGGCCATGGCAATCTTTCATCTCTGCCTCCATGACGTTTCATATTCTAGAGTTACTAAGCGGCCTTCAACCTTGGTAGTACCTACTTCCACAATCTACTCTGTAGTCACAACTTCTATGGTCACCTATCTTACTTTTGCAGTCCTAGACTCCGACGTCTCTACCTCGTCACCTCAAACTGTCCTTGAGTCCTCATCATCTTGCTCGAATGTATATGTCTACAAGAGCTCCCCTTTGCCATCAAAGTCGTAACATTTTCTACTTCTCCAAAGTTTAAAATATCCTCAAGTTCAAATCTGCTTTAACCCCTCCTTCACTTATCCTTCCCAAACATTTTTTCTTCCTAGTCTCTCTCCCTAGTATTTTATCTCTTATTGTCTCAATTATGGGTGTGGGGGTTCGTCCTCTCCCTCATACAGTTCCATCCTCTCCTGTCCCCTCCCATGTTTCTTCCCAGGTTAACTCTAACCTCTCATCCTCCCTGTTTGGTAACTTCCATCATCTCTCCGATCTTTACTCACCCTCCCTCTTCTATCTCTGATGCCATATTACCTGCGACTTCCTTGCCCTCTGAAATGCTTGAAGATATCTCCGAATATATGAGGTGATAAAACCAATTATGGACACTGATCCACCTCCCATCACTCCTCTTCCTTTACTAAACTATCTACACAGCTCCTCCGCAGCATTCCAATCTTTCACTGCTTATTCATTTTCCTCTGCCTCCACACGAAGACTTTAATAACCCTCCTAGTCCGTAGACACTTGAACACTTCATGTTACTGGTATACATCTCTTCGCAAAGCATGACTTATTTATAGCGGGATATTCAAGGCCTCGGGGGTAATCAGAGTGAGCTTCAGGTGTTGCTCTCCCAGTTTTCCCGTTTATGTCTGTTTACAAGAACCTAAATTGGGCTGTACCATTATCCATCCCATTTCAGGCTATATTTTATGGCATTCATCGGATCCTTTTCCCAATGGCACTTTTAATGAAAGTGGTATACCACACCATCAGATCTTTGTTCATACTTCATTGCATTACACTGCAGCTTGTATTTGCTTGAACAAGTGGTATACAGTCTGCTCTTTGTATCTTTCACCTCGAGTATTATCTATTCCAGATGTTGCATTTCTGGTTTTATGAATTATTTTGTGAGAAATTACCTGCATGAAGTTTACAGGGTATTACTTGAATTATTACATGCAAGTAATTTGGGCGAGGTAAGTGGGACTTAGTCACAGTATGTCGCAGATATGTCACTCCCTCGATGCCCACTTCATCACTACTTTCACAAAAACAATCTAGACCTTACATTAAATTAATTGCAATATTAAAACCAGCTACTCCTGGTAAATTAAAATTGTGGGGACTGTATATTTTGGTTTACTTGCTGGGTACATAAAATATAAATATTAAAACAATACATATAGTACAATGGTGTTATTAAAAAAGAAATCTGTATTACTATTTACCACTTAATTACTGGATCAGGTAGAGTATACGATGGCCAACACAAAACTACTATACATTATTGCTAAGCATCACTTAGCTAAAGTATGCTGCTGGCAAGAATTGGAGTCCTCTATTTTTCCGTCCTTGTAGCCAAATTGTAAGGGTTTTTCCACACGATTTATCCCAATTCTTCAGCAGGAACGTGTCGGCAATTTCTAAATTATGGATTGAGGCTGATATACACCAGTTGAACTTCGATGACACCTGATTACATTGCACAGTTAACACTGCCGCTGTTCCACATCTTCCCCTCACTCGAAATTTCTTGAAGGGTCGTATCAGCATCACACTTTAATGCACAGTTATTATAATATTCAAATTTACACATGTTGAATTTAGGAAAACTCAAAATTTTCTGCAGGCTTCTTCCTTACCTCCATCTCTTCTCTTATTAGGTGATTTCAATGCCCATCATTTCCTGGGGGGATTCTCACTGTGACTCTTGTGGCAATCAGAGGCTCTTCTCACTTCTCTTCCCCTCCATTTTTTAAATACAAGTACTCCCACCTATTTTGACCCTCACACTCAATCTTTCTCTCTTGCATTGATCTTTCACTGCACTCTACCTGGTCTGTGCTCACAGATTTACATGACAGCGATCATTTTCCTATCTTCCTAATTTTCCCATTCGCATTCTCGCCATCCTCAAAGCCCAGACTGGCAATTTGAACAGGCGAATTGGGACTTTTACTTCCGTCAAACTGTTTTTAATGAGAAACCTTCTTTGTCCTCCACTAATGAGCTATTACAACTATTTTTGACTACATTCGGTCTTTGACTACATTCGGTCCCTCAGACCTCAAGTAGGCACTATCAGAAATGCATTCCTTGGTGGTCTCCTGCTTGTTCTCTTGGAGTACATTTGAAACCTTCTACGTGGGGCTGATATCATTACAATAGGAACAACTTGATTTTAAGCTGGAGAGTGCGGTTGCCCATCGTGTCATCCGTAAAGATTATGTTTACTTCGGCTTCCTCTCTTAGTGGAGTTTAGAAAAAAATGTACGGAAATTAAGTAGCAAGTACTCTCCAGACCTGGCTCCCGTTCTTCGGTTGCCGGTGTCAGCATTGCAAGACCTCTTGAAGTTGCCACAAAGATTGGAAATCATCTTGTCCACATTTCTCGGGGGCACCAAGTCAGCCACAGAGTTACTGCCTTTAGACTTATAGCAGATTAGTCTTATAATGTGCCTCTTACGCTTCTAGAATTGGAGTCAACACTTTCCGCTTGCCGATTATAAGCAGCTGGCCCTGATGGCACTCCTATTCGTATGCTTCAGCGTTTAAATTGGTTAGCCCTTGCAGTTCTCTTACGTCTTTTTTAATCTTATTTAGTCACAAGGGGTTCTTCCCCAGCTGTGGAAAACTGCCGTTGTTCTGCCTTTTCGTAAACCAGGTGTACTTCAGGCCATGATGCCTCACTATCATCCCATTGCTCTTACCCATAGAGTTTACAAGTTGATGGAACATCTAGTAAATAGACATTTTTGGTATTTAGAGATACACAATAGTCTCTCCACTGGTCAATTTGGCTTTCGTAAGGACTGCTTCACTATTGACTCCTTACTCCACTAAGATACCTATGATCATAATGCTTTTGCTAGTAACCACTCAATTATGGCAGTCTTTTTTGATCTTGAAAAAGGCATAACATCTTGACCCAAAAGTGGCAGTCTGCCATTTTTCCTTAACACCTTTTTATCTGAGAGAGATTTTTGTGTTTGAGTTAATTCGCTTCCCCCAGACTTTGTCCAAGCTGAAGGTGTCCCTTAGGGATGTGTACTTAGCACCACTCTTTTTCTACTAGTTATAAATGATCTAGCCTCTGTTCTCCCATCTAATATTTGGTCATCACTTTGTCGATGACTCTGCTATAGCCTCTGCAGGCACTGACTGTCGCGTAGTAGCAGCATCACTCCAGAATGCTGTCAACCGTATTTCCCATTGGGCCACTCTGCATAGGTTTAAATTTTCTGGTGCTAAAACGCACCAAATTACTTTCACCAGATGTTCTGTTGTCTCTGATACTCCATTGTACTTGTATTGCTTCCGTATCTCTGTAAGTGATACGGTCAGATTTCTCGGCCTCCTATTTGATCACCGGCTGTCCTGGAAAACTCTCATTACCTCCCTGAAAGCAACTTGCCATAGCCGGCTGAACCTCCTTAAAATCCTTGCTCATCTTTCGTGGGGGACAGATTGTCGAACTCTTCTTCGACTATATTCAGCCCTAATTTTATTGAAACTAGACTATGGCGACCAGATATATTCTGCAGCCTTTCCCGCAACTCTTTCTAAACTTGAGCCCATCCATCATCAGGAATTACGTTTGTCTAGGTGCTTTTGCTCCTTTCCTGTCGAGAGCCTATATACAGAGGTGAACATTCCATCCTTGAGCGATCACCACCACGATGCCCATTGCCTCTGTTATTTTGTCTGCTCTCATAACCTTCACGATCCTTCTACATACAGAATAGTAATGGACATTAGTAGAGATCCATCATTTGTCCACCTTCCCTGTTTACTCCATCCCTTTTCTCTTCGTCTTCACTCGCTCTTGACTTCTCTTTACTTGCACCCTTTATATGTTCATCTAGCATCTAACTTTTCTCTTCCTCCTTGGAGGTTCCTACAGTTCGTGTCTGTTCTTCCCCACTGCCGTGTGTGAAAGCTTAAATACCTACAGTTGCCTCTCACTCCCTTTTTCTCATCTACTTTGGTCTCGTTCCCATGCCATTGCATTGTACACTAGTGGTTCTAAATGTAGTGAAGTGTAGGGTTTGCAGCAGTGTTCCTGGACAGCGTTGTGCTAGGGCATTTATTAGACTTGGCTAGTATTTTTACAGCTGAACTGTATGCAATTTTCATTGCAATTATTCGTATTGCATCTATACCTACCTTAATGTTTGTAGTAGTCTCAGACTCCTTTAGTCCTTTGCAAGCTATTAAAAAATTTGATTCGCCTCTTTCCCTAGTTCTTTGTATACAACTTTGGTTGCATTGCATTTCTAGCAAAAATAAAGAAATCGTTTTCTCTCGAGTCCCTGGTCATGATGATAGGGGCAACAAGCAGTCGGACTCTGCTGTGTGGTCAGCAGTACAAGACTTACCAGTTTCGTATAGAGGTATTCCATTCAGACTATTTTGCTGTAATCTTTTTCCACCTTCGCAGTCGTTGGTCCGATATGACTCATAAATTATATCCTATCAAGCCAAGTTTAGGTTTCTGGCCTTCTTATCAATAATGCCGAGATTGGGAGACTACGCTCTCCCGTCTTCGCATCGGGCACACTCATCTTTGCTCGTGGGTATATCATGGAGAGGCGCCCTGTTCCACTCTGTGAGAATTGCCAGGTTCCAATTTCAGTTTGCCATATTCTATTGGTCTGTCCTGTCTTTCAATGAGCACACAGAATTTACCTCTAAGGTCTTCACCGCTCTACCACCCTTACTTTATCTTCCCTCCTCGCTGATGGCCCCACCTTTGACTCGAAGTCCCTCTATGACTTTTTGACGGCAGCCGATTTATTGCACAAACTTTGATAATATTTCCTTTAGTATTCCATATAGCCTTTTCTAACTCTACCTCTGTTATCCTCTCCACCCTTACTACTCTCCGATCCAGTAACACCCCCTGCCCTGCAGCGCTGTATGACCCTAGTGGGTTTAGCGCTTGGTTTTGATTATAATAGTTGCATAATGGCAGTAGTAAGTCAGTAGGTGCATTATGATAGTAATACGCCACTCACAAGGTGCATGGGAGTAATAAGCCCTTCCGTAGTTGCATCATGGCAGCGGTAAGCCATTCAGTAGTTGCATCATAGCACTAATAGCTGATTCAGTAGGTGCATCGTGACAAGAAGTCATTCAGTAGTTGCATCATGGCAGCGGTAAGCCATTCAGTAGTTGCATCATGGCAGCGGTAAGCCATTCAGTAGTTGCATCATGGCAGCGGTAAGCCATTCAGTAGTTGCATCATGACAGCAGTAAGCCATTCAGTAGTTGCATCATGGCAGCAGTAAACCATTCACTAGTTGCATCATGGCAGTAATAATGGCAGGAAGCGGTTACAACCGTAATTGGTCTTAACTATATAGGAAGAAAATTCCTGCATCATTTTGTATAGAGAGTGAGCTGGATGAGGTTGAGGGCAGGTGACACACTGAAGGTCCCACAACCCAGCATCTTCTATCCTGGTTATCCTACCTGAGATTCCTTCCTTTCGCTTCCAACATATTGAACCACGACAGTGTACTGTAAACTGAGTTTGATTTCCAGAGAATGAGATCACGGCCAAGACAGTATCTCAAACATTTGGTTTCCAACAAATAAGGACACGATATTGTATTGTAAAGAGCGTTGGTTAGATTACGTTAACTAGCGCTAAATTAACGTAATCTAAGTAAAAATGTAAATTTACTTTAATGAATAGAGCTTGTAATAACGACTGAATGATTGGTGGGGAAGGTGCAATACCGTAGATCGTTCAGAATTATAATGTCTGGGCAGAGTAATGTGTCTGGCTTGGCCTTTGCTCCACTTAACATACACGAACATTGGCTTAAGCCGGTGGGAGAAATGGAGCTGCCTCGCATAGGCCAGTAGGCCTGTTGCAGAGTTCCTTCCTTCTTATATTCTTATGTTCTTAACACTTAGGAAAACTCCTAGAATCATCACACCACTTACAAAATACTCAGGGGATCAGATAGGGACAGGTTGTTTGGGATGCGAGAAGGGAACCTGGAGTCTTTACCTGGAGGGTATTCGAGGATCAACGCCCTTGCGGCCCGGTCCACGACCAGGCCCCTCGGTGGATCAGGGCTTGATCAGCCAGGCTGTTACTGCTGGCCGCACGTAGTCCAACGTACGAACCACAGTCCGGCTGATCCGGCACCAACTTTAAGTATTTGTCCAGCTCCCTCTTGAAGGCAGCCAGGAGCCTATTGGTAATTCCCCATATGCATGGTGGGAGGCTGTTGAACAGTCTTGGGCCCCGGACACTTATGTTTTCTCTTAGTGTACCAATGGCGCCCCTACTTTTCATTGGGGGTATTTTGCACCGCTTGCCCAGTCTTTTGCTTTCGTGGGGAGTGATTTCTTTGTGCAATTCGGGACAATTCCTTTTAGGATTTTCCAAGTGTAGATTATGATATATAGCTCGCCTGCGTTCTATCGTGTACAAGTCAAGTGCTTCCAAACGTTCCCACTAGTTGAGGTGTTTGACAGAACTTATATGTGCAGTAAAGATTATCTGTACACTCCCTAGATCTGCAGTATCACCTGCTAAAAACGATGACCTATATAATAGGGACCTTGGTATGTGCTTTTTCAGTCTAAGGGGAAGGTGAGGGGTTGAAAGCGAGGAGGAGGTGGTGGTTAAGGAAGTAACCATCAAAGTGAGTAGGAAGACGTGAAACAGCGCTGGAACCGGGCTGCCGGCGACCCTTCTCACCTGCCCTGCATACTGATGTCCCTCCTTCCCAGTCCCTCCCTGCATCTCTCCCTCTACCCCTTCTTATTTTTCTCTGCACCCCATCTCCCTATCCGTCACTACACCCTCTCTCCTTGTCACTCCTTAAACCCACTCCCAATCCCTCTACCCCTCTCTGCCCTTTCCCCCACCGCCTCTCCGTGTCCCTGCTTCTCCCCTTGCCAGCCACCCCACTGGTAAATGCATGTATGGCTTGCGTGCCCCTGAGCCTCACTTGCTGTCACCAGATGCTAACATCAGCAAGGTCGGATCATCCTCGACCTTCTCTTATCCAAGCAGTTTGTTGTCGTTTACTTGTCTTGGCTGCAATACTTTATTGAAGTTGTATATTCCAGTGTTAGAGTGATGGGCGTTGTACTCACATATTTGGCTTTGAAGAGGTCAGATCAACAGCTCCTGGCCTCGCCTATCAACTCTGATGGTGTGGCGTTGCGTAGAGCACACCATAAGTGTCTCAGACAAGGCTTAATTTGGAAAAGAATTGCTACTGAAATAACTCCCATTAGCACACACTCGTAGGAAAGTAAAGGTAAATATATACCGAGAGTAAAATAGAACTTGTGAGAGTTGCCTGCCATCTTATATGCTCATGAGATAGAAATGACCATCAGTTCTACCAGAGTGCAAAACGCGTAACAGGCTACCGTTTCACATGCATATAACAAAACCAGTGCATACATGGATAGATTATATATATATATATTATATATATATATATATATATATATATATATATATATATATATATATATATATATATATATATATTATATGTGTGTGTGTGTGTGTGTATAATATATTATAGTATCTATTTTTCTCGTATTTTCCATCATTAGATGTCTACCAACCTACTAATAAGTTGCTGTAGAATGCTGGAGGGATTGCGGGTGGATAACTGTGGTGGGGCGTTAGAATTATCGTGAACTGGGATACAACCACCATCCATGTTCCATGCAACAACAAAACACTAAGAAATTTCACTGTTTAATAATATAGATACATATTTACTAAAAATAATTCAATAAATAAACGTTTATATATTTGAACACAAAATGCTATTCATGTTACAGGGAGGTAAAAATTTCTGGAATTGTGTTTAGCCTTGCAGTTAAAACAGAATTTACCAGTTGTAGGGAGTTCCAGTACAGGTCTAGATATTCATTATAATATCTGAACGCCACACTTATATTGTCTGGAGCCTTAATGTACTTGCAGATATTAATTACCTTACCTGGCCGGTACACATCCAGATATTAATTATATTACTTGGGCGATGCACGTAGTATATTGTCTGGAGGTTTCAGTCTGAGTCCAAATAATTACATTACCTGGATGTCACACACTGTCGGGATCTTCAGTATATATTCATGTATTAGTTATTTAACCTGAGCGACGCGCTTTGTGTTCGTTATTTATTAATTATTTTACCTAGTTGATACACTTCAATATATGACCGAATAGTCATTGCATCACCTGTATCCCCCCCAACACACAGACATACATACATACATCTCCTGGGGGGGGGGGCAAACTACATAAAATGTTTCTGTTTAAAGAGACTTTTCAGAGTAATAGGAGGTGAATAATGAGAACGGGAGGGAAGAACAAAAGGAGGGAGGAAGGTAAAGAGAGGAGGAATGTGAGAGAAAAGTGAGAGTAGATAAGGGCGAGAAAGAGAGAGAGAGAGAGAGATGGAGGTAGGAAGAGGGTAGTGGTTAGGGAAGGGAAGGTAGAGGTAAGGGAGGGTGTTTAAGAGTGACATTTGGTGTAGCCAGGGAGTGAGGGAGGCGTCGCCTCAGCACACCATCACACTGATGAAACTATTGACACGGCTCACAAAGGCTACCCGAGAACCCTCATCAGCCACCATGGCTCCTCTTCTCACTAATAACTCCCCCCCCCCCACTCTATCTCTCTCTCTCTCTCTCTCTCTCTCTCTCTCTCTCTCTCTCTCTCTCTCTCTCTCTCTCTCTCTCTCTCTCTCTCTCTCTCTCTCTCTCTCTCTCTCTCTCTCCCCACCGGCACAACCTATCTTCCCCAGTATACCCTGTGCTCCCTCCACCAGCTGAAGCGTGCGCGAATACTGAGTAGCTGCAGTTGATGATGAGGAAGGGCACCCCTGGGATTCTTCGAGAGGCTGGGACGGTAGTGTCTGAGTGGCGTTGGGGTGGTGAAAGTAATGTTAGGCCGGGTGAAACTGATGTTGGGTTGGGTGGGAGTGGTGTTAGCCTGGACGAGAGTGGTGTTAGCCTGGGCGACAGTGGTGTTAGGTTGGGTGAGAGTGGTGTTAGCCTGGGCGAGAGTGGTGTTAGCCTGGACGAGAGTGGTGTTAGCGTGGGCGAGAGTGGTGTTAGCGTGGGCGAGAGTGGTGTTAGCCAGGGTGAGAGTGGTGTTAGCCAGGGTGAGAGTGGTGTTAGCCTGGGTGACAGTGGTGTTAGCCTGGGTGACAGTGGTGTTAGCCTGGGTGACAGTGGTGTTTGGTGGGTCGTATTCATACCCAACCATTACACTTCGTATCTTAACATAAATGATACTCAGTGTCTTGTTCATCAACTTAAGTATGTCTATTTTTAAAACTCTCGACATATAGTTTCAACGACACTGTTAGGCAATTTGTTCCAGACAGCTACAACTCTGTTGGAAAGTCAAGGTTTTCAGTATTTTCTAAATCTGAATATTTCCGATTTAATTTCATTATTGAGTTGTGTCTTATGATATGGTGGTTTAAGTTTTTCAGCTCCTTGTTTATTTCCCTTTTATTCATTCCTCAATATTATTTATTTTTCCATTTATACTCTAGTATCTCATTCTACTTTCTAGAGCGTAAGTTCGGTACCTATCACTGTCATCTTCTTAGAAGTTATTTTATGTGAGCTTAAGGAGTCGTGGAGGCTCGATCCTCCATTCGCTAATTACGAGACAGTTATGATATGAAACTATACTCATCTCTTCGTAGGAGAGATTTCTGATATCAGGGGATTAACTTTGTCATATTTTTCTGTATGTTTTCCACTGTGTTTGGTCTTCCTGAAATCTGTATGCCAGAACGGTGTTCATGGCACAAGTTAAGTAAGGTCTTACCAGCGAGAGAGATGTATATCACCTTATGACTTCTGTTGTTTGTACTTCTTCATATACAGTCAAGTTATTTTTCAGTGTGAATACTTAGGAGACTGTTGCCATGGTCTCAGATTTCTGTTTATCAGAACTCCCAAGTCCTTATCTTATCTTCTCAAAGTTCTCTATTGCTTAGTTGATGGGCGCCTGTGCTTTCTACCAAGGACTGGGATCTTTAAATTTATTTACATTAGCCCGCAACTGCTATTTTCCTGCCTACATCAACACCCTGTCCAAATCTTCCTGCAAAATGACCTCAGAATTTCTTGGTCGGGGTGTTTTTGTATCAGCGAAGTTACGTCGCTGTTTATTCCCTTCGTCTAATTCGTTTGCTCGAATTATGAAGAAGACGAGGCCAAACAGTGACCCTTGAGGAACGCCACTTGTGACTGGTCCACCTCAGGATGTTTCTATTTATTCAAACTTAAATTATCTTGATTGGTAAGTTTTGTCTGTCAGCCTCCTGTCTCCGCGCATTGCAATGTGTCTACTTTTGCACAATCTAAACAGCGACAAAACCATGTTAACTATTCTAGTTTAGGTTTACCTAACATGAATTAACATTTACAGGAATTTTGTATACCAATAAGGAGGTAAAGAGGCAGCTTAATGAAGTCTGGCAGCGCTTGACACATCATCGCTACTCGTTTCTAACACTATTCTTATTGTTCGTTGTTTCACTCACGACGGTCTTACTGATGTCCATATAGTAATTTACTCATTATTCATCTCTTCAGATTCTTTACAAAAAATAGTAAATTTATTTGGCAAGAACGATTTCTTGAGACGCGTTCAAAATTAATTACTAAATTAATGTTCATCAAATTGACTTTGATTGGCATTTTCTGTTAACGATTTCAATAATTAAATCATTATCAAAGTCAGGCTGTTGATAGGGAGAAGAATTGAAGCTGTGGACCTATCATCTTCTGAATCTGAGGAACGATGCCTCTTTGCAATGATTTATTAAAGAGACCAGCTACTGGTTTACTAAGTTCCTCTCTACCTTCTTAAAGGAGGTCGAAGGTAGAGAGGAACTTCGTACCCCTCTCTGAAACAGCTTCTCCAGGTCCTGGTGGGTCTGGGGACTTGTTTGATTGTAATATATCTGTCTACCTGGAGTTGATTTCAGGGGCATCGCCCCCACAACGATGGTGAAGCACTAAATCCGTTGGGGTCATGTACACATGAGAAAGGGGAGTCAACCAAGTTTAATCAGTGGAAGGGGGTGAGCAGCTGCTCTTGGATCAAGAGCCCTCTCCAGCATCAAGATACATCGAAGGTTACCTGTATGAAAGCCTAGATTGGAGTTGCGCGACCCTCTCTGGTATAGCGCTTTAATGTGAATAATAATAATAGTGAAATGCTCAGAACTTTGTGGCTAATGAATATTATGTTTTCATCAGGTTCTCTATAAGTAATAATTTCCGAAATTTCATTCGTATAATTCTGTGAAAACTTGCAGGAAATAATTGTTGAGAGAGTAACATATATGTTGGTCATAACGAGTGAGGTGTCCTTTGTTAGATTTATGTGGAGCTTCACCTTACATGAAATTATGTCCCCCATATTGTAGCTTAAAGGTGCCTTGACACTATGTCTGGCAGTAGGGCCAACACACCGCCGCTCCTGCTATCACCACCACCACCACTCACTATCACCTGCACCACTGTCCCCATCTTCACTACCACTGCTACTACTACTATTACTACCATTATCCATTCCCTCCCCACCTTCAGGAGTTTTTTTTTCATGATTCTCGCGCTAATATCAGAACCACCCGTGTATTTGTTTGTCAATTAATGTTAGAGTTGAGTGGGTATTGACACACTATAGAGGGAAGCACTTGAGTTGCAGTCAGTCCTTCCACACTATACATAACCGGCGTATTGTTTCCAATGAATTAAGCGACCGCAGTGTTTTTACCCAGCTGCCAGACGTATCCTTCCATTTATATAGTTTGGTTATTGACTGTTAACTATACGTAAATAATATTTAGATGAAAGTAAGGTAATTTAACTAAAAGTTAACCTAAAATGACTCTCAATGCCTGGTTTTTAATTTTGTGTTTGACTTTGATCATTCGCAAATTGACGCAGGTAAATGCGTTAGAAAATGAACGGTTTAATTTACGAATATGTTTCCCCATAAGTGGTTCCGTCTAGTCCTTCCCACGGTATTCCTGGTGGTGATGGTACTGTCTTTTTAACTAAAAGTGATTGTGTGTCACTCTATACTGGTGAAGTGTTGCTTAGATGACACTCGCTTATATCTAGGAAACTAAGAAGTTGTAATTTCTGCACCCTAATTTCGTGAAGAACATAATTGTAATAAATAAGGTAATTACTACATAAACAATATTATGAAATACATGGCTCTCTGGGAGTGGGGGGGGGGTAGGTGAATGGCACCGGAGCCACCCAAAAGAGCAAGAAGTGAATCTGCTTTAAACCATTACTTCCTTAGTATTTGTCTTGCCTGAGACCGTTACCTCCGTGGTATCTGTCTTGCCTGAGACCGTTACCTCCGTGGTATCTGTCTTGCCTGAGACCGTTACCTCCGTGGTATCTGTCTTGCCCGAGACCGTTGCATAATGTTGCTGTTGCGATCTGTTAATGATAATAGTGATCTAAGGAGTGTCATAAACTATCAATACTACAATAGAAAATCGATACAGCAGAAAAAAAAAATGACAATTTGCTGTATACTGGAAACTTTTAGGCCAGATTGTCATTTTCTTTATGCACTGGAACAGTCACAGACCAACCTGCCGCCACACGTTTCGTCTTTTTATGGTTTATATATATATATTATGTCGTGCCGAATAGGCAGAACTTGCGATCTTGGCTTAAATAGCAACGCTCATCTTGCCATATAGGACAAGCGAAAATTTGTGTACGCAATAATTTCGCCAAAATCATTCTGAACCTAACGAAAACAATATATTTCACTGTGTTCGTTTAGTATTAAATTATTGTAAACAAATCTAAAATATATTTAGTTGGGTTAGGCTAAAATAAATTGCGTTTCTTATAATAAGGTTAGGTAAGTTTTCTAAGATTCTTTTCGAGCAAAATTAAAAAATTTTACATTAACATTCATGAAAAAATATACCTTTAAACGTATGAGAGAAAATTTTAGAAAGGACTTAATTTTAAATGAGTTCTTGCTAATTGACCAGTTTTACATATTCGGCACATTATATATATATATATATATATATATATATATATATATATATATATATATATATATATATATATATATATATATATATACAAGGAATTCGCAAGAGCAGCCGAAATATACACAAACACTGATCTCTGGCTGAGGGAGACTCGAACCTACGAACCTTAGAACAAGGTACGCAGTGCTATACCAATCTACCCACACTGAACAATACCTTGGCGTGTAGCTTACGCTACACGTTGATCCTTCAGCCAGAGATCAGTGTTTGTGTATATTTCGCCTGCTCTTGCGAATTCCTTACATTATTAAAATTTCTAGTAAGGCTGATGCATGCAGGGGATGAGATGAAAAGCTGTAAGCCTTCTCCCTGAAAGCTGGCTGCCTTGGATCAATGTGTAGCGCAAGCTGGACGCCAAGGTATTGTCCAGTGTGGGTAGATTGGTATAGCACTGTGTACCTTGTTCTAAGGTTCGTAGGTTCGAGTCTCCCTCAGCCAAAGATCAGTGTTTATATATCGAAAAAATGCTCTGAAAAGTTACTTTATTACATATTTCGACTTTTCGGAGAAGTCGGAGGCATTTTTTGACATAATTCAACTTTTAGATAAAAATGCATATAACTAATACAAAAAGCCGAAACATATATATATATATATATATATATATATATATATATATATATATATATATATATATATATATATATATATATATATATATATTCTCACACTGGCCGATTCCCACCAAGGCAGGGTGGCCCGAAAAAGAAAAACTTTCACCATCATTCACTCCATCACTGTCTTGCCAGAAGGGTGCTTTACACTACAGTTTTTAAACTGCAACATTAACACCCCTCCTGTACTTCCCATCTCCAGGACTCAAGTCCGGCCTGCTGGTTTCCCTGAACCCCTTCATAAATGTTACTTTGCTCACACTCCAACAGCACGTCAAGTATTAAAAACCATTTGTCTCCATTCACTCCTATCAAACACGCTCACGCATGCCTGCTGGAAGTCCAAGCCCCTCGCACACAAAACCTCCTTTACCCCCTCTCTCCAACCTTTCCTAGGCCGACCCCTACCCCCGCCTTCCTTCCACTACAGACTGATACACTCTTGAAGTCATTCTGTTTCGCTCCATTCTCTCTACATGTCCGAACCACCTCAACAACCCTTCCTCAGCCCTCTGGACAACAGTTTTGGTAATCCCGCACCTCCTCCTAACTTCCAAACTACGAATTCTCTGCATTATATTCACACCACACATTGCTCTCAGACATGACATCTCCACTGCCTCCAGCCTTCTCCTCGCTGCAACATTCATCACCCATGCTTCACACCCATATAAGAGCGTTGGTAAAACTATACTCTCATACATTCCCCTCTTTGCCTCCAAGGACAAAGTTCTTTGTCTCCACAGACTCCTAAGTGCACCACTCACTCTTTTCCCCTCATCAATTCTATGATTCACCTCATCTTTCATAGACCCATCCGCTGACACGTCCACTCCCAAATATCTGAATACATTCACCTCCTCCATACTCTCTCCCTCCAATCTGATATTCAATCTTTCATCACCTAATCTTTTTGTTATCCTCATAACCTTACTCTTTCCTGTATTCACCTTTAATTTTCTTTTTTTGCACACCCTACCAAATTCATCCACCAATCTCTGCAACTTCTCTTCAGAATCTCCCAAGAGCACAGTGTCATCAGCAAAGAGCAGCTGTGACAACTCCCACTTTGTGTGTGATTCTTTATCTTTTAACTCCACGCCTCTTGCCAAGACCCTCGCATTTACTTCTCTTACAACCCCATCTATAAATATATTAAACAACCACGGTGACATCACACATCCTTGTCTAAGGCCTACTTTTACTGGGAAATAATTTCCCTCTTTCCTACATACTCTAACTTGAGCCTCACTATCCTCGTAAAAACTCTTCACTGCTTTCAGTAACCTACCTCCTACACCATACACTTGCAACATCTACCACATTGCCCCCCTATCCACCCTGTCATACGCCTTTTCCAAATCCATAAATGCCACAAAGACCTCTTTAGCCTTATCTAAATACTGTTCACTTATATGTTTCACTGTAAACACCTGGTCCACACACCCCCTACCTTTCCTAAAGCCTCCTTGTTCATCTGCTATCCTATTCTCCGTCTTACTCTTCTTTCAATAATAACTCTACCATACACTTTACCAGGTATACTCAGCAGACTTATCCCCCTATAATTTTTGCACTCTCTTTTATCCCCTTTGCCTTTATACAAAGGAACTATGCATGCTCTCTGCCAATCCCTAGGTACCTTACCCTCTTCCATACATTTATTAAATAATTACACCAACCACTCCAAAACTATATCCCCACCTGCTTTTAACATTTCTATCTTTATCCCATCAATCCCGGCTGCCTTACCCCCTTTCATTTTACCTACTGCCTCACGAACTTCCCCCACACTCACAACTGGCTCTTCCTCACTCCTACAAGACATTATTCCTCCTTGTCCTATACACGAAATCACAGCTTCCCTATCTTCATCAACATTTAACAATTCCTCAAAATATTCCCTCCATCTTCCCAATACCTCTAACTCTCCATTTAATAACTCTCCTCTCCTATTTTTAACTGACAAATCCATTTGTTCTCTAGGCTTTCTTAACTTGTTAATCTCACTCCAAAACTTTTTCTTATTTTCAACAAAATTTGTTGATAACATCTCACCCACTCTCATTTGCTCTCTTTTTACATTGCTTCTCCACTCTCTTAACCTCTCTCTTTTTCTCCATATACTCTTCCCTCCTTGCATCACTTCTACTTTGTAAAAACTTCTCATATGCTAACTTTTTCTCCCTTACTACTCTCTTTACATCATCATTCCACCAATCGCTCCTCTTCCCTCCCACACCCACTTTCCTGTAACCACAAACTTCTGCTGAACACTCTAACACTACATTTTTAAACCTACCCCATACCTCTTCGACCCCATTGCCTATGCTCTCATTAGCCCATCTATCCTCCAATAGCTGTTTATATCTTACCCTAACTGCCTCCTCTTTTAGTTTATAAACCTTCACCTCTCTCTTCCCTGATGCTTCTATTCTCCTTGTATCCCATCTACCTTTTACTCTCAGTGTAGCTACAACTAGAAAGTGATCTGATATATCTGTGGCCCCTCTATAAACATGTACATCCTGAAGTCTATTCAACAGTCTTTTATCTACCAATACATAATCCAACAAACTACTGTCATTTCGCCCAACATCATATCGTGTATACTTATTTATCCTCTTTTTCTTAAAATATGTATTACCTATAACTAAACCCCTTTCTATACAAAGTTCAATCAAAGGGCTCCCATTATCATTTACACCTGGCACCCCAAACTTACCTACCACACCCTCTCTAAAAGTTTCTCCTACTTTAGCATTCAGGTCCCCTACCACAATTACTCTCTCACTTGGTTCAAAGGCTCCTATACATTCACTTAACATCTCCCAAAATCTCTCTCTCTCTCCTCTACATTCCTCTCTTCTCCAGGTGCATACACGCTTATTATGACCCACTTTTCGCATCCAACCTTTACTTTAATCCACATAATTCTTGAATTCACACATTCATATTCTCTTTTCTCCTTTCATAACTGATCATTTAACATTACTGCTACCCCTTCCTTTGCTCTAACTCTCTCAGATACTCCAGATTTAATCCCATTTATTTCCCCCCACTGAAACTTCCCTACCCCCTTCAGCTTTGTTTCACTTAGGGCCAGGACATCCAACTTCTTTTCATTCATAACATCAGCAATCATCTGTTTCTTGTCATCCGCACTACATCCACGCACATTTAAGCATCCCAGTTTTATATATATATATATATATATATATATATATATATATATATATATATATATATATATATATATATATATACTACATATATATATATATATAATTACATATTTAAAAAATCACTTGAAAAGTATATTAAAGGCTCTTAAACTTTTCATATTTTATCCTTTATACTCTTATCAAATGTTTAATTTGATTCCATTGCATCAGTGCCTTTCGAATCTCTTGCAGGTTTATATTTTGTAATGCGACGATACCCTCACCAGTGCTCGTATTGACTTAGAGCTGTGATAGTTACACTGAATGCTAGTGATCCTGTTCACTACCATTATTACTGGCACTAGGCCTAGTGAAGGACTTCCTAGTCAGTCATTACTACTAGCATTTACTCTAGTGAAGGACTTCCTAGTCAGTCATTACTACTAGCATTTACTCTAGTGAAGGACTTCCTAGTCATTACTACTAGCATTTACTCTAGTGAAGGACTTCCTAGTCATTACTACTAGCATTTACTCTAGTGAAGGACTTCCTAGTCAGTCATTACTATTAGCATTTACTCTAGTGAAGGACTTCCTAGTCAGTCATTACTACTAGCATTTACTCAAGTGAAGGACTTCCTAGTCAGTCAGCTGCATTCTTTTTTTCATGTATCAAAATTGGATACATTAGCAGTGTGTTGCTACCTTATATATGATAGTTACATAGTGGGAGCAAAAGTTAGCTATGTTTCCCAATCATTCCATAATCCAGGATGGGTTTTATACACTGTGTTGAAATCTCTGTCGGAATTTGGAGTTGAAGGGCCGCTTAGATGCTGGTGTTAGTGAGGTAAGGGGGTAATCGGAGTGTGGGGATACTGGTTGGAGTCAGATGTAGGAAAGGATGTAGTGGGATTAATGTGGGGGAGTGTAGGAAGTATAGGGAGGTACGTTTTGGTGGGAGTGAGATGCAGTTCTTGTGAGCTGGATGGTTTCTCCTGTGGTCACTGTGATGTACAGTACTCTTACCACGCCGGAGGGCGCTCGCCAACCCACCAATCAGTCATATTGATTCATGATGTTTTCTCAAGTCTTCAGCAACACTAGAGGCTTGATGTTACTGGCAGGACTTTAATAGCTCTGGTAAAACCTTTCCAGTAAAACCTACCCCGTAATTTTGCCCCGTTAAACTTACTATATAAGACATGGTAAAACGTTTAGGCCAAACCGTGTTAAAACTTGGTTAAACTTTTGGGTAAAAACTTGGTTAAAACTTGGTAAAACGTTTGATCAAAACCTTGTTAATACCTGATAAATCTGTGGAAGTCCTAGACGGTTAATTAAACACCAATATTCAGTTGTAAATAAGTTTTGTATTTGATACTCTTAAAATGTGTTGGTATCAACGTGACCTTCGTCTCGCGTAATGTAAGTACACAAGAGTGCTATCACAGTACTCTTTACTGATATAAAAAGAACAATAAGGGAAATACTTACGGAATTATTTATTTGACGTACATGAAATATGAATTACTGTTTTTGTACTCTTATGTAGTGTGTATTCCTCAAGTTAACACGTTGTCATGTAATGTTTACACTTGGGTTCAGATTGTGGTAAAAATCAGTCACAAGAAACTGTGAAAAGGAAAAATCAAAGCTTGTGGAATATGGAATGGTTACGAGTTTTATTATATTTTACCAGGCCACACAGCCGTGCCTGGAAAAAGCCTAGTAAGACGACATGACCTAGTCTGCTTTCAGGTCGGGTCATCTTGTGTGACCTCTTGGGCTGAAGACACTTATTTACTGCACTAGGTAAATGCTCCTGAATCTCTTCCAATATCAAGCAGTATAGCGGGTTCCACGGACAGTTGTACTTGCTGTCATCGCAGCACTCATGCTATTCTCAGCCCTTCAACGAAGCCTTTGAAGATCTCGTACCTACTGAACCCACAGAATGTTCAACGGTATTCTTATAACTCTACTTGTCATACCGTAGTGTGCGAACTCTTTCATCTGCCGATAGAGCTTTTTATATTTATTTTAGAAGGTTACCTAAAAATTAATTAGGTCACCCTAATTTTATTAATTAACCATAGGGGAATTAAGGTTCCTTCGTGGAAATACTGGATGGATGTGGATTCACTTCTAGTATGTTATAGATCGGCCCTTTCTAAGACACTTTTATTTGTGTGACTTTTCCCGTAATTTTCATTTTTTATTCCTGTCATTATTCCTACTTACAAGCTAATGCGAACCACTCCTAAGTCTGGAATTACACAGCTACACATCTCACCTCACTTCCTTTAGGAAAGAGTTGGGGCTCTTTGATTAGTTACTTGATGACGACGAGTTTCTCCTGTTGCTGTGCATAAATATGCTGGAAGGGGGTTAACATTATGTGAGGGGATTATTTCAGTGATTTATTATACAACTATTATAGATGGAATATAATTTACAATTAAATATGTACATTGTACACCTATTAATAAAATACCTTAGAGATTACCTGAACCCTTTTCTCTCCTCTTTGCATGGAGACTAAACCCTGTGTTGGTCCATCCACAACCTCTTCTGTAGGTCCTCTTACAGGCAAAAGTTGGCCCCTTCTGTCTAGCTCCAGTCCCGCTGATAATAAAGGAACAAGAACTTTGGTCCCCCCTCCTCCCTCACTCATTCCATGTCAAGTGGGCTGGTAGACAACGAGAATATCTGTTGATCTAATTAACATAGACCATCCATAGGATAACTTTCTGGATGCCTTGTAAGCTAAAGTTAATAATTTGAAACCAAGGGAAGTATAGGTATTGATGTCCTCGTATATTGTGCTGGTGGTGGTTCCGCGGCCGTGACCGCCATACCTTCGTCTAACATTGTTATTTATCAGCCGAGAATTGCTCGTCATCCTCAAGGTCATCAGTGGACATGTCATGCTCAGTTATCTCTGAATCTTAGTCTGATAACTGCATCTCCTTGTTGCGACGTAGTTTATATACACACCGAGGGAGATCTCTTTCTTAATGTGTAAATGCCTCCGAGTTTATTATAATCCTTTTTCTTATATTAAAATATCCTTGGCTGGTAGTGTAAAGGTTACATGCAGCCTTAATGACACTTGTGTAGTCGATAGGTTTTTAACCTAATTAAGAGACCAGTCTTCGCCTAGGAGGAAAGTCTTCAACTTATTACCGTAGACTATTTTCTAGTAATTTAATGCTTTTTATTATGACATTAACGAGGTTCATCTAAATTTGGCCGTAGTTATCTCAAGTACTCAGTACTGAGGGGCAACTTAATGTAAAGTGTCCAGGACTTAAACATTCTTCAGATATAAGGAGAATTACAGAACCTTAACTGATCAGGAAGTAACTGGAGTTCCTTAGGTTACATCCTGATCAGCTGGGATGTGGTACCTATATTAGACTAGTTCTAGCGTGATTGATAAGGCCATGAACCAGGAGACTTGATCCGGGACCATGTAGCTGGGACGATTTCCCTGGACTCGACACTAGGTAGGTAGGTTCTAGCATCGAGTTACCAGCATTTTTGTCTGACATCATGAAGTTGGTTAATTCATTGGATTTTGTGTTTTATAACCATTAATGTAAACTATGGAGCCGAACACTTATCAGGGCTCAGGGACTGATTACCTCATATTTACCTGTCCACTGTTTATGCCAGACAGTATTTATCATACTAATAGCTATAATTTTTTTTTTTTATTTGGCATTCCTTGTGGAGAGCACTTATGAATAATTATCATTCAAGCTGCTCTGAAGACAAGGGACCAACATATCCTGTAAGCTGGAGTAACAGCTGAAAGTGGTGATGCTCAGTAGAGATGTGAAGTGTGCGTCTGATCTTAGCATTCGTGTTTTACTCCAGTTATGCTGTGGGTGATTTGGCCGTGGAGTTTTTGACACGAAAATTTTTACCTACATTTTACTTAACGACAACACTTGCTGCTACTCTATTCTATATGAAAATTACACAGTGGGAAGGAAAGGTAGTTACGTTTCCCTGTCATATTCCATCACGCAGGATGGGGCTCATACATTTTGTCGAAATCCGTCAGCTTGATCCGGGAGACTTCAGTGGAGCAATGAGGATATCGCCGAGCATTCCAGCAAAGGTTCGGCAACTACCTACCTGGAGTCTACCTAGAGGATGTTCCGGGGGTTCCTTCGACTTGCTCCATGACCAGACCTCCCGGTGGATCAGGGCTCGATCAACTAGGCTGTTATTGCTGGCAGCACACAGTCCAACGTAGGAACCAGTCTGGGTGGTCAGGTACTGACTTTAGGAATCTCTACAGTTCCCTCGTGAAGACAGCCGGGGGCCTATTGGTAATGCCCCCTTTGTATGATGGGTGAATGTTAAAAATCTTGTGTCCTAGACATTTGTTGTTTTCTCTCAGTGTACTCTTGGCACCCATGCTTTTCATTGTAGGTATGTTACACCGTCTTCTGAGACTTTTGCTTTCGTAGGGAGTGATTTCTTTGTGCAGTTTTAGGACCAGTCTCTCTAGGATTTTCCAGGTGTAAATTATGTATCTTTCTCGACTGCGTTCTAGGGAGTACAGGTTAAGGGACTCAAGTGTTCCCAGTAATTAAGGTGGTTGACTGAAATTATACGTGCAGTGAAGGTTCTCTGTACATTATCCAGATCCGCAATTTCACCTGGCTTGAAAGCTGTTAGTATACTGCAGTATTCCAGCCACGGGAGCTTCAAAGTAACTATCACCTAAGAATTGCCATCTCTCAGTATAGCCTATCCCAAACAGAGATGGTATTTTTAGGAAAATATCTCCATCATCCCAGACCAGAGGCAAGAGAAGCGGAGAGAACAAGATGGGATGCGGGGAGGGAGGTACTACCATGTCCAGGTCCTATGGAGGAATGGTAATGGTTTATGTTTATAATGCAACAGGTGACCGCCACCAGTCATCAGATCAGCTATTGTGGAGCGAATGAGTGCGCAGACCTGGCTGAGTGTAGGAGGGAGAGAGTTGATGGATGGAGGGAGAATGACGAATAGATAGAGAAGGGAGAGGGTAAGTGGATGGAGAGGGAGAGTGTAGTGAGAACAACGTTTCGCTCTAAAGTGACTTTAAAGCTTTTTAAAAGGAAACGTTTTGGCAGTATTGGCTTGTCCTGCTACTTATGTTTTTGTCCTGAGTCAGGACTGCAGAGAGGACAGAAGGTGCAACAGCGCGCGAAAGAAATGTAGCACAAAACAAGAGACGACATGGAAATAAGAAGAGGAACTGGAAAAAATGACTAAGAGGGTTAATTTAGAAACTGTTTAACGATATAACTTGAAAGACTAAAATAAAGACTCAAGTGGTGATGCCGAAGAATAATAAAGGAACATTGAGGTAGGGCGAAATGGAAGTGGCTACTTTGTGATATCAGAGGTTATCTTCCCTCAGGCTTGGTCTCCGACCAGATAGTCTGGTAAGTCAAGCTGTTGTTGCTCGCGGAATGCTCCCACAGAGGTACCACATGTCGGCTGATTAAAATTTTTTATAGAAACTCTTCAAGGAGGAACTTGATGAGTTTCCCAAGTTTGTTCCTGATCAGCCGGGCAAGGTACCCACGTTGGGCAATGTGATATTACCACCAGCAGCCTGAGTAATCAGGCCATCAATCGGGGGGGCTGGTCTGGGACTGGGCAACAGGAGCAATGACCCTCGGAATCAACAAGAGGTGTAACTGTAAATAATGATACATATGTATCCCTCCTTCACTAGTGGAGAACAGTGTTGGGGGATTTAATTGTTTTCAATAATTAGGTGTTACAACATTTTGAAACTAAGATTTATAGATTTTTGCAAAATATCCAGGATTTGCTGCTATTAGATAAGTATAATTGTAAAGGCAATGATACCTGTGCTTAGAAATTACCAAGGATGGCGTTGATACCGTCATTAGCATGTCAACTATTTGCCCTGAAGTGCACTACGTATATAGAGGTATTTTCCCTCCAAGGATGAGTAGCGCTACCCAACAAACTCGCCCCTCCGGACAATTTACGTTTTTTTTTTATTAATTTGGGACGTGAGATCTGTGTATATTCTCTAGATCTGCACTTTTTCCAGACTAAATGGTGATGTTAAAATCTGTTAATATTCCAGTGTAGAGAGAGTACAAGTATCACCATTGGCTAAGTGTGTCTTGTTTTGAAGGTTACTTTTATCCAGTGTGTTGTTAGTCTTGCAGGTGTGATCGCAACGCTGCGGTAGCTAGTCCTCAATATAAGGAACATGGGGATCAATCTGAAGTTAGGTGAATCAAGAATTGGAGCTACCCTCCACTTTCTTAGATCGCGCCTGATTATGTTTTGTTGTCCATGTGCTGTATAGCCTCTCCGAGTTTAGTATTTCCTCATAAATATAATAATATTAATCTCCAGTTGCTTCACAGAGACACCATGTTGGTTGTGGCAGACTTATCAAAGGACTCATGTACCCTGACAGTGACTGTTGGTCCCTGCACTAAATATTACACACGGAATCCATTTCTGATATACTTGTCACTGGTTTGTAGGGTTCTACCTTCGTAGTCTGGCTTGAGGTCTGACCGCCAGGTCACCCAATCTGTTGCTGCTAGTGACCTGCAGGCCTATGTCTTTGTATTTGCATATAACTCTTCCAGTGACTCACATTTCAATGATAGTGTAGCCTGTACACAATGATAGTGTAGCCTGTACACAGTGATAGTGTAGCCTGTACACAATGATAGTGTAGCCTGTACACAATGTATACAGGCTACATTGCTTCCCTCATTTCGCCTCCAAATAAAAACTGGTCAATTTCTGACGAAAAACAACAATCATTTTGTATTTGAAATATATCCTCACATCTGAACTTATGTCCTAGAATAATATCTCAAGCTTTCTCGCCCTTACTATATAATAGGTCAGCTCGATGTCATAAAATATAAGTCATGAAAAAGGATGAAAGTAACATTAAAAAAAACAAGATAATGTTAATCAGGTATTCCTGAGCTGAGTCCGGGCAGCAGGGGCGATGTGCCCCCTCCCTCACCCCCACCCAGAACCCACTTTGGATAGCTAAGGATAAACTAATCTTTAAAGACGTGAATATTGCTCATTAATTTATTTTTCAGGTAGTCAAAAAAATCTAAGCTAATAAAAAAAAGATTTACATTGTCAGCTAGAATATTATTTGCACGTTTCACTTCACTTGACTCTGATTGCATTGTCAAATGTAAACAAATATTCTCTCTCCCTTCCTCCCTCCCTCCCTCCCTCTCTCCTTCCTTCCCTCCCTCCCCTCCCTCCCTCCCTCCCTCCCTCCCTCTCCTTCCCTCCCTCCCTCTCTCCTTCCTTCCCTCCCTCTCTCCTTCCTTCCCTCCCTCCCTCCCTCCCTCCCTCTCTCCCTCCTTCCCTCCCTCCCTCCCTCCCTCCCTCCCTCTCTCCCTCCCTGTCTGGACCACCTCCCTCCCTGGCCACTACCACTACGCCACACCACCACACTGAACATCACTACATCACCCGTGTGTCCGCCCGTCCTCAGTCGATACTTTAGCACAGGGCATGTGGCAGAGTGGGGACAGGTAGTGCAGGGGAGGATGGTAGGGGACGGATTGTTCAGGTGAAAGGGAAGAGGGAAGCATGGTGCAATGGATTTTTTGCATTTAGCAAAAGTGGATACATTCTCACTATGCTACCACAAGTATGGTAAGGTGGGTCAAGGTTTGATAGGTGAGCAAAAAAGGATGGTTAATGTATGAGTTGAGTAGGATGAAGGGGACATGGATTAATACAAGGAGGTTAAAATTGTGGTTGGAGAGGGATAAAGGGGCAATGGATAAATGTATGGAGATTAAAGGTATGATGGGATAAGGGTGAAGAAGAAATACGTAGATGTAGGGAGGTTAAAGGTATGACTAGTGAAGGGGAAATGGATAGATATAGGAAAGTTAAAGCTGTCATAGGAGAAGGCCGGAGGGAAAAATGGATGAAGGTATGAGGATGAAAGCGAGGCGAGGAGTCACTCCAGTATTTCCTGCTTCACTTCCTCAGCTCGTATTTTTGCTCTACGTCTGCATGTCAAAAGAGATACATATCGCTGCACTGTGTGTGTGTGTGTGTGTGTGTGTGTGTGTGTGTGTGTGTGTGTGTGTGTGTGTGTGTGTGTGTGTGTGTGTGTGTGTGTGTTTTCTTTGTCGCTTTTGTGTAAGCATTCTGGTGCGTTAAGCATGTGAATGTTGATGTTGATGGTGGGGTGTGCAGCCACACACGTACTGCCCACGATAGTGGAGGCAAGACAGGTTGCAGCGCGAGCTGTTGTTGGCACAGTGTTTCGTTGTGTAGAGTTTTATGACTTGACGAAGCTCGGTGACATATGTGATACACTTGGAATATTGATACCCAGGTGTTACACGTGTGTCTTAGCCATAAACTTGTCGGTAATACACCTTCTATGTAAAATTAAAACTCAGCACAGGAAAACTTGTTCCAATATAAGCTCGTTCTGCAACGTGTCTTTTGTGTGTGTTAGTGGCCATGGAGCTTGTGTTGATCTTTCGCTCTTTATTTTTCCTTCGTATTCCTCGCTTTTGAGCAAAGCTTAAATTTTCTCGTTGAGATTTTGTATATGTGTTTTCTTCTGTCTAGGCAGGTGATGCCGGTCATCTCAAGATGAAAACATTTATCTTGTGCAAAAACAAGTTAGTTATAATTTATAATGTTACTTAAAGCACGGCTTTTATTATTGTAGTGAGTTGTCTTTGTGCTACACACAGCTTTCACTCCCCTAAAAAAATTCACTCAAACCTAAATTATTGGAGAATATACAATGCTGTGTTTGTGCTCCCTGGAGCGCTGAGGGCAGCGATGTATGACCCTTCTGGGTTTAGCACTTAGTTATGATTATAATAATGGAGAGCGGAGGGACTGAATACCTCAAACTCTTTATGATCTTCACTACTCTTCTTTGTATTGGACTGATGAAGCCACTGTGTGGCGAAACGTTTCCACAAAAATACCCAAGTGTTGCACGTGTGTCTAATTGATCAACTTGTCGGTTCTCTGAACCATATAACCATGACACGTGACTGATCCCCACACATTCACCATGTGCTGACGCAGTGAAAATTATGATGAATATTCAATTCTCCGCCCTCCAGTATTATTATATGGTCTTGCGGGTCGGTAGCAGCAGCCTGGTTCACCAGGGAATCAGCCGGGGGGGGGGGACCCTCGTAAACAGAGTTTTGTCACAGGGTGCACTGAGATTGCTCCTTACGAGTAGCAAAATATTAAGTTACAGAAATTTTGTAATAATGGTTGGACATGGTTGGACATCATTAATGTTAAAAGCAGTGAATACCCGCCAAAAGTAACAGCTTCGTTAAGCAGGCAAGCACCACAGGCCGTGCACCACAGTTGTGCATCTCCGCTCAACTCTTTCCATTCAATATAAGTGGTATTATCAATTTACTACTGTCTTCAACAGGTATCTTGATAAGTTTCTGAAACAATTTACCAATCAGCTGAGCTGTGGTACTTATGTGAGACAGCGTGCAAGAATCACCAACATCCTTACTGAAGCTGAAAACAGGAAGATTTATTCTGGGACCATGGAAACGAAGATCCCCGAAACAATGTTAGAGGTAAACACCAGAAGGCTGGGATGATGGGGAGTGTACGCAAGTTAGTGTAATCTCTTTAATATCGTATCCACTTAGCCACTAGATTTAGTCGACCATGGAGGGAGACTCAACTTTGGCAAAACTACTCTCGTACTGGATGTTTCCTTCCAGTCACTGTTGTGTACTGGATGTTTCCTTCCAGTCACTGTTGTGTACTGGATGTTTCCTTCCAGTCACTGTTGTGTACTGGATGTTTCCTTCCAGTCACTGTTGTGTACTGGATGTTTCCTTCCAGTCACTGTGTACTGGGTGTTTCCTTCCAGTCACTGTTGTATACTGGGTGTTTCCTTCCAGTCACTGTTGCGTACTGGATGTTTCCTTCCAGTCACTGTTGTGTACTGGATGTTTCCTTCCAGTCACTGTTGTGTGCTGGGTGTTTCCTTCCAGTCACTGTTGTGTACTGGGTGTTTCCTTCCAGTCACTGTTGTGTACTGGGTGTTTCCTTCCAGTCACTGGTGTGTACTGGGTGTTTCCTTCCAGTCACTGTTGTGTACTGGGTGTTTCCTTCCAGTCACTGTTGCGTACTGGATGTTTCCTTCCAGTCACTGTTGTGTACTGGGTGTTTCCTTCCAGTCACTGTTGTGTACTGGGTGTTTCCTTCCAGTCACTGTTGCGTACTGGATGTTTCCTTCCAGTCACTGTTGTGTACTGGGTGTTTCCTTCCAGTCACTGTTGTGTACTGGATGTTTCCTCCAGTCACTGTTGTGTACTGGGTGTTTCCTTCGTCACTGTTGTGTACTGGGTGTTTCCTTCCAGTCACTGTTGTGTACTGGGTGTTTCCTTCCAGTCACTGTTGCGTACTGGGTGTTTCCTTCCAGTCACTGTTGCGTACTGGGTGTTTCCTTCCAGTCACTGTTGTGTACTGGATGTTTCCTTCCAGTCACTGTTGTGTACTGGATGTTTCCTTCCAGTCACTGTTGTGTACTGGATGTTTCCTTCCAGTCACTGTTGTGTACTGGGTGTTTCCTTCCAGTCACTGTTGTGTACTGGATGTTTCCTTCCAGTCACTGTTGTGTACTGGACGTTTCCTTCCAGTCACTGTTGTGTACCGGGTGTTTCCTTCCAGTCACTGTTGTGTACCGGGTGTTTCCTTCCAGTCACTGTTGTGTACTGGGTGTTTCCTTCCAGTCACTGTTGTGTACTGGATGATTCATTCCAGTCACTGTTGTGTACTGGATGATTCATTCCAGTCACTGTTGTGTACTGGATGATTCATTCCAGTCACTGTTGTGTACTGGATGATTCATTCCAGTCACTGTTGTGTACTGGATGATTCATTCCAGTCATTGTTGTGTACTGGTGATTCATTCCAGTCATTGTGCACTGGATGATTCATTCCAGTCATTGTTGTGTACTGGGTGATTCATTTCAGTCATTGTTGTGTACTGGGTTATTCCAGTCATTGTTGTGCACTGGATGATTCATTCCAGTCATTGTTGTGTACTGGGTTATTCCAGTCATTGTTGTGTACTGGATGATTCATTCCAGTCATTGTTGTGTACTGGGTTATTCCAGTCATTGTTGTGTACTGGGTGATTCATTCCAGTCATTGTTCTGTACTGGGTTATTCCAGTCATTGTTGTGCACTGGATGATTCATTCCAGTCATTGTTGTGTACTGGGTGATTCATTCCAGTCATTGTTGTGTACTGGATGATTCATTCCAGTCATTGTTGTGTACTGGGTGATTCATTCCAGTCATTGTTGTGTACTGGGTGATTCATCCCAGTCATTGTTGTGTACTGGGTGATTCATCCCAGTCACTTTATTGTGTTTCCTCCCAGTCATTGTGTACTGGGGAATGGGAGGCAATCAGGTTTAATCCAAGGAAAGGAATAGCAGCTCCAATTCCTCAGATCAAGAGCCCTTAAACATCATGTTATTAGGATTTAAAATATTTAATAATCTTTGCGTTTTGTTGATATGAGATGCTTGTGCCCCTTGTATTCCCCTAGGGGCTGCATGACCCCTGCCGGTTTAACGCTTATCCATAATGATAACATAATAGTTATAATCGGCTGCGTGCAAGGTGTAGTTTTAGAGCAAGTCAGACAGGGGTGTTTGCCGTTAACGGAGGTGTGTTGGTTCCGTTATCTGGTGTTTTGGTGCCGTTGACGTGTTAACGGGGCTACAGAATACAATTTGCTGGGACCTAAGTTAATTATGGCCACTTTGCATTTTGATCTCCGTTTGACCCACTTAATCACGCAACATAATGCAATATCAAGGTGTTGATGACACCAGCCAGCTCTTCTTTTGTGTCTGTGATGTCTGTTGTCTGATGATGAACTGTTATCTGTGGTTTGATAACTTCTGTCTGGTGATGACGCCTCTCTGCCTATTTCTTTGCTGTCTGAGGATGACTTCTGTTATTTATGAAATATTTTTTGTCATAAGGCCTTTGGTTTTCTGATGCATTCTCTTGTCTAAGGCATTCTGTTGTCTGAGTCTCTTGTCTAAGGCATTCTGTTGTCTGAGTCTCTTGTCTAAGGCATTCTGTTGTCTGAGTCTCTTGTCTAAGGCATTCTGTTGTCTGAGTCTCTTGTCTAAGGCATTCTGTTGTCTGAGTCTCTTGTTTAACGCATTCTGTTATCTGGTACATTCTCTTGTCTAACGCATTCTTTTATCTGGTACATTCTCATATCTAACGCATTCTGTTATCTGGTACATTCTCTTGTCTAACGCATTCTGTTATCTGGTACATTATCTTGTCTAACGCATTCTGTTATCTGGTACATTCTCTTGTCTAACGCATTCTTTTTTCTGGTACATTATCTTGTCTAACGCATTCTGTTATCTGGTACATTCTCTTGTCTAACGCATTCTGTTATCTGGTAAATTATCTTGTCTAACGCATTCTGTTATCTGGTACATTCTCATATCTAACACATTCTGTTGTCTGATGACGCACTTTGTCTTACTACGTTATATTTGATGGTTTACGTTGCCTGATACAGCTCAACAAATCAGAGTTGTGTAATTATACACAGACTTGAAGATAACAGAAATGTGCTTGTTTGTTTGTAAGAAAAGCTAAAAGAAAAAGATTCTCTGCCATTGTAATGTTGTAAACTTTTATTTCTGAGTTCCTTTATGCGTGCTGCGGAAAGTAGAAGACAAAAGCAAGTCTTTTTTTTTCATGAGATTTTCTTTTGTTGTCTAGCGACGAATGCCTCATCTCGTTGTAGGTGGGGTGGTGGTCTTTTTGGGTTGTGGGAGGCATAGGGGGTCTTGTTGGGCTGTTGTGGCAGGTATGGTGGTCTAGAGATGTGGGAAGCATGGGGGTCGTGTTGGGCTGTTGTGGGAGGTGTGGCTGTCTTATTCGGTTGTTGTGGAAAGGTATGGCGGTCATAATGGGTCTTCGGATGTATTTTGGTGGTCTTGATGGGTTATTATGGGAGGTATTATGGGTTGTGCCAGGTATGGTGGTCTTGTTGAGTTGTGAAAGAGAGAGGTCTTGGTCTATGATGGAAGGTGTGGTGGTCTTGGATTGTTGTAGGAGGCAAGGTGGTCTTGGTATGTGTGCACGCGTGTGTACGACTGTCAGTGGCAGTTTTCTAATTATATGGCTTTAATGGGTATAAGGAAAGATGCATTATGAAAGTCTTCCTGGCTGTGGGATGAAGCAGTAGGATGACAGTTAACACCTCATACAGACAAGTCACAGAAGTGCTGGTTGTAAAATCTTCCTATTATAAGCTCTGTGGCTGAGTGGTTACACCGTTGTCTCCTGTCTGCTGGTCGCGATCTTTCTCTGTATATACCTCCGCTTGTTTTTGCGTGGTGCATTAATATAATATCGCTCGTGTGGTCAGAACATACGGGATGAGAATGAAATAGCTGGAAACCATGCCTGAGGCGCACTGGTGTGCCCGGGGCTTGGAATAAACATAGCTTGTAACCAGACTACCTAGCTTTTTGAGGCATCTGTAGTTAAACTACTTTCCACACGTGGGTTCGAATCCTGCTGACCGCGATCGATCTATATATATATATATATATATATATATATATATATATATATATATATATATATATATATATATATATATATATATATATATATATATTAATGTCGTATGTTAAAAAATAGCACAGGAAATTTTTTCTGCAGGTGTATAGGTGTGTTGTTGTGAGAGGAGAGCGGCAAGTTGTGGCGTTATTGATTGTTTCAGATTATACCTCGCAGTAATTGACGTTGACGAATGTATTTATTTCCAGAGGTTCATTAATTATTTGCTGCGGCTAAAGCTTTCCAGTGAAGCAGATTGTGTCAGACTGGCCTAATCGTTGTTTCCTCTTTTGTGTGTGTGTGTGTACTCACCTAGTTGTACTCACCTAGTTGAGGTTGCATGGGTCGAGTCCAAGCTCCTGGCCCCTCCTCTTCACTGGTCGCTACTAGGTCACTCTCCCTGAACCGTGAGCTTTATCATACCTCTGCTTAAAGCTATGTATGGATCCTGCCTCCACTACATCGCTTCCCAAACTATTCCACTTCCTGACTACTATGTGTCTGAAGAAATACTTCCTAACATCCCTGTGATTCATCTGTGTCTTCAACTTCCAACTGTGTCCCCTTGTTGCTTTGTCCCATCTCTGGAACATCCTGTCTTTGTCCACCTTGTCAATTCCTCTCAGTATTTTGTATGTCGTTATCATGTCCCCCCTATCTCTCTGTCCTCCAGTGTCGTCAGGTCGATTTCCCTTAACCTCTCCTCGTAGGACATACCTCTTAGCTCTGGGACTAGTCTTGTTGCAAACCTTTGTACTTTCTCTAGTTTCTTTACGTGTGCGTGTGACTGTGTGTGTGTGACTGTGTGTGTGTGACTGTGTGTGTGTGTGTGTGTGTGTGTGTGTGTGTGTGTGTGTGTGTGTGTGTGTGTGTGTGTGATGGCTGGGGATATTCAGTTATGTGTGAGGCCTCCCGATACTAGCCCTTCAAAGAGCTTTGATGCTGGTAAAGGTCTCTCTATCCAAGGAATAGGAACTGTCTTTCCCTTATATGGATGAAACTTTGTTACGTACTTCCCATTCCTCAGGTGCCATGTCCTCCCTTCTTAGTTCCTCCAGGTTTCCATTGTAAGGCCTGGTCAGCTTTTCTGTCATTTTGGTAAAGTGTCATCAACATCCAGAGTTTGTAAGCGCGTATCGGTATAGTGTGTAGAAATGTGCAGGAATGAGTTGTTCAGTGGCCTCTTACCAACCCAGTAACACCACCCACCACATCCATGGAACAGTGCAGGAATGAGTGTAGCCAGCGGCCGCCTACACCCAAGCCTGATACCAGCCCGGCAACGCCGCCCACCACATCCATGGATCAGTATAGGAATGAGTGTAGCCAGCGGCCGCCTACATCCTAGCCTCTTACCAGCCCGGCAACACAACCCACCACATCCATGGATCGATCGCCTTGTGCCGCCACAGTATTAATCGCCAGGGAATGAATGTCTTTATTGTGTAGCAGTAAATGTGGACCCTGGGTGTGTAGCATGATACCACTGATAACCCTGCTTTTGGTCACTTTCCTCTTTGGTACTTCCTGGGGAACCTTGTTATAGAAGCTTTAATGACGAGCAGTAGCTACTTCATAAAAGCTAGTACATGTTTAAAACTGATGATAGATTTATGTCTCGTTAACTCTGGGAAATTGATAATACGTTGAGAATGACGGTATTGTATGACAAGCTTGCTTTTCTTTCTGCATTATGAACTTGTAAGACGACAAGTAAATCTTACGAACTTCTACTTACCTTTAGTATACAAACTTCTGCTGACCCTTAGTCTACAAACATATACTTAAATTCAGTGTATAAACTTATACTTACAATCAGTGTATAAACTTGTACTTAAATTCAGTATACACACTTCTGCTTATATTCAATATACACACCTCTGCTTATATTCAGTATACACACCTTTGCTTATATTCAGTATACACTCATTGGTCACTTATTAGGTACTCCATGTCTGTACTCCCTCCTCTTTGTTCCCCAGAACAGTTTGAATTCTTCGTGGCATGGATTCAACACGGTGTTGGAAACATTCCTTAGAGATCCTAGCCCATGTTGACATGATAGCATCACACAGTTGCTGCAGATTTGTCGGCTGCATATTCATGCTGCTAATCTCCCGTTTACCACATGCCAAATGTTTACGCAAAATTCTGACCCTACCATCTGGACGTCCCAGCAGAAATCACGATTCGTTAGGCCAGGCATCGTTTTTCCAATCTTCAGCTGTCCAGTTTTGGTGAGCCTGTGCCCCTTGTAGCCTCAGTTTCCTGTTCTTAGCTGACAGGAGTGGAACCCTGTGTGGTCTTCTGCTGTAGGCAGTCGCCTTCAAGGTTCGAAGTGTGCATTCAAAGATGCTCTTCTGCATATCACTGTTGTAACGCGTGGTTATTCGAGTTACTGTCACCTTCCTGTCAGCTTGAGCCAGTCTGGCCATTCTCCTCTGACCTCTCTCATTAACATGACTTTTTCACCCACAGAACTGCCACTCTCTGGAAGTTGTGCATTTTTCGCACCATTCTTTGCAAACTCAAGAGACTGTTGTGCATGAGAATCCCATACTGGTGTCTGAGATACTCAGACCACCACGTCTGCCACCAACAATCATCTCACGGTCAAAGTAGCCACTTCACTGTTCTGATGTTGGGTCTGAAAAATAGCTGAACCTCTTGACCATATCTGCATGCTTTTAGGCATTGAGATGTTGTCACGTACGTAACTAATGGATTAGAGATATTTACAGGTGTGCCTAATAAAGTGGCCGCGTAGTGGTTACACCTCTGCTTACATTCTGTATATTTACATTGAATATACACATTTTTACTTACATTGAGTATGTATACTTATATTTGCATTCAGTATACACACTTCTACTTAAATTCAGTATACACTTACATATGTTTTCATAAGAACATAAGAACGAAGGAACACTGCAGAAGGCCCACTGGCCCATGCGAGGCAGGTCCAAGTCTCCTACTGGCTTAAGCCAAAGCACCCAACCTAGTCAGGTCAGGTCACATTGACTTAAGGGAGGAACACGGCAACCGACCTGTTAGCACAAGCTATCAGGTCTAACTCACACCCACCCACATCTACTCATGTATTTATCCAACCTATTTTTAAAGCTACACAACGTTCTGGCCTCTATAACGGTACTTGGGAGTTTGTTCCACTCATCCACAACTCTATTACCAAACCAGTACTTTCCTATATCCTTCCTGAATCTGAATTTTTCCAACTTAAAACCATTGCTGCGAGTCCTGTCTAGGCTAGATATTTTCAGCACACTATTTACATCCCCTTTATTTATTCCTGTCTTCCATTTATACACCTCAATCATATCCCCCCTAATTCTACGTCTTTCTAGAGAGTGCAGTTTCAGGGCCTTTAGTCTATCCTCATAGGGAAGGTTTCTGATACATGGGATCATCTTTGTCATCCTCCTTTGTACATTTTTCAGAGAATTTATATCCATTCTGTAATACGGTGACCAAAACTGTGCAGCATAATCTAAATGAGGCCTAACCAAGGATGTATAGAGTTGAAGAACAACCTGAGGACTCCTATTATTTATGCTTCTTGATATGAAGCCAAGGATTCTATTAGCTTTATTGCGAACACTTATGCACTGTTGTCTTGGTTTCAGATTACTGCTAACCAGAACTCCTAAATCTTTTTCGCAATCCGTAATATTAAGATCTACATTATTTAGTTTATATGTGGCATGGTTATTGTCCTGTCCAACATTTAGAACTTTGCATTTGTCTATATTAAACTGCATCTGCCACTTCTCCGACCACTGCATCAGTCTATTCAAATCTTCCTGGAGTGCTCGAATGTCCTCGTCAGAATGAATTCGACGGCCTATTTTGGTGTCATCGGCAAACTTGCCGATGTCGCTCTTTATGCCCTCATCTATGTCGTTTATGTAGATTGTGAACAGCAGGGGGCCCAACACTGACCCCTGTGGAACACCGCTCGTGACGCTTCCCCACTCTGATTTCTCCCCATTTATGCAAACTCTCTGCTGCCTATTTGTCAACCATGCCTCTATCCAGGAAAAAATTTCTCCTCCTATTCCATGTGCTTTAATTTTCCTCAATAGTCTCTGATGTGGGACCCTGTCAAAAGCCTTACTGAAGTCCATATACACCTGTGATTCTTATTTGTTATTCCTCCTTGTACAGTATTTCTTTTCCAGTTTAGGCCAGGTCAGAGATGAAACCTCGGGCCCGTTATGAAGCCTACTCACATCCACTCAAGGGGCATCCCTGGCTCTGGTGAATCAACTCTTGATCCGAAGAACTGGATTTCCTCGGCTTGAATCTATATATATATATATATATATAAGGAACTTGCACCACTTTTGATCTAATAATTGGGAATATTTCCTTGTTTGTTAAATTCACCTCCTCGACAAAAGGATAAGGTATCAATCACTGCTCTGTACATCAAAAAATATGCATACAAACTATTGTAATTTTCATACTGTTTAAGAGTTGTACATTATGAAATGTATCAGTTTTTGTGTATCACGTTGTGAAAGTAAATATAATACACCAGCCCTTTTATTTGCACGTGTTCAGAATGCATATTTTCGCCTATATAATATTTTTGTTTTGTTCGCACCCTTTGAAATCACAGGAAATATCAGATTTAACGTTTTCGACCTCGGGCAATCATAAAGCTTAGGCCACTACATGACTCGGGTATTCCAAGTATATTCTATGTAATACATATTCCATAGATTTAAAAGGACAAGATTTCGTTGCTACCGCTGCACGTTAAACTTGATCTCATCAAACAGTTGGTTAAGGCAATAGACAAGGATTATTCAGTATTCAAATACCTTTTAGGAAAGTTCCGCAAACAGATTCTAGAATTAAAGGTGTATTTGTGGGTCCACAAATTTTTCGGCTCATGGCTGACAGTGTTGCAGTGAATGACGTGGAGTTAACAGCTTGGCGTAAGTTCAGGAATATGCAATGGGTTTCCTGGCAGACACAGACGTCAGCTACAAGGTACTGGTGGATCAGCTACTGTGAGTTACCAACGACTAAGCTGTAACTTGTCACTCATATTTCATTTCCTCCACTCGTGTTTAACCTGACAACTTACGTGACGACCATGCCAGGAGTATGCCTGGAGGGTGTTTCCGGGGTCAGCGCCCCCCGCGGCCCGGTCCATGACCAGGCTTCACATAGAGAAAGTCTCTGTCAAGATGTTGCAGAATTGTAAACATTTTCCATAGGTAGATGGAGTCACATTGCTGCTGGAAGTTCCAGCGAGACGAGCTAGCCAAGGCCTATAGGTAGGTTAAACATTATTAAAAATGTTTTTGTTGATGATACCTTGACATTCTTCACACATACACATGTTAAATTGCATGTGTCAATAATGTACTTATAAATCTTTTGTTTCTTCTTCCATCTTAGTTGTATATGGGAGTTATGTATAAATATGGTGAAATAATTTTCTTTATAAAACTATATTTTCAAGAATGTGATGAGTTTTGCAAAACCTGTCTTCGTCTTTTGTAATCAGCAGAGTTGATTTAGCGAACCGGACATCAGAGGTGCATTTATATTTGTCTTAAATTTTGTTGCACAGTGTAACCTGTTTTCACATAGCTTGCTTTGGTAGTGCTTTGATGGGTGGGTCACTCTACCCAGTAGAAATTAGGGCGTGTCAGGTGACCCTCCAGTGAGACATTTTGCCACCTGGCAGGAACTGATGAGGGAAGCACTACTGGAGGTTGCCTGCGGATCCAGGAATGTACGACTCCTGGCATTTTTGCTGGTTTGCCCACCACCATTATTAACAAAATGGCGATTTTACAGTTCACGATATACTAACAGGTGGTATTGTTAAGCCGTAGTACTACAGTCAATTTTGGACATGCCATCCTGGTGTGCACCCAGTAGAATAAGAAGTCGTATCAATTCTTAGAGTTGACCTCATTTCTTTTTACTTTATGATGAACGAGACTGTGCCTTATTCCCTGGATCCATAGCGGTTGCAACTTCCTCTACTGACCCGAGTGCGATAAACCCTCCTTAAAACCGGAGCTTATTTTTTGGCACTCGCTTGTTTCCCAAAACCAAGAACTCCATTCCACCTGTCCCTTCTGGTACCTGACCCCCCACTTTACTTTGACTATATAACGTGCTTCCGTCACGATGCAGCGACACCACCAAATGACTGAATGGCATGACTTCATCTGCCAAGAGAGAACTACAGACAAGCGACGACACTGATATGGCGCACACACCTCGATAACACCAAGAAACATACCACCTGGAAACCTCTCCCGCTAACAAAATACTTCCAGAAATGACATTGGAGGAAAAAAATACCAGTACAACTAATGAATCTTGAAGCATACCTGATCCGTATACCTCTCTCCCTCACACCCTTTAACCAACAGACGTGCATCCTTTAATTACATCCCTATTAACGCCACTCCTTTTATTGGGCGATTTTAATTTCATTTACTTTGCAGACTAGCACTGTCCACCTAACCTAAGCAGTAGTGTGGCTTTCTCCTACTGTAAGTCTTTCAAGGAAAGGTTTAAGACTTCTAGCATGGACTTTAGGGAAGAGTCGTACTCTCACAGTTTGAGGCTGACACACAATGGCGAGCATCGTAAAAAAAAAAAAAAAAAAAAAAAAACTTTGGAAGGGCAAGGCACCTAGTGAGCATCAGTGTCGCTGATCTTGGTTTCCATGTAGAGAATAAGATCTTTATAGAAAATGGAAGTGTCTATATTTGGGTAGACTCAACGAAAAATTAGGTCGCCTTCACCACCATGCTAACCCGAAATGATGTCTGTTCAGTACATACAGTTGCCATGCTGCTTAGAACTTCGCGAAGAAGGAGAAACCAAAGGTCAGGAACGAGCCCACAGCATGGGCATCATGGCACACAACACAATGGGCAACAACCCACATGCATGAACCTGTTTCCTCGCCAGACTATTATGAGACAAGTGGTCTAATGCAGCATTCAATCCAAGCCAGACTAGGGTGAAGAGAATATCAAGTTGGGCAGGCAGACGTCCTAATGTTCGTACTGAATCACGATATTTAAGGCAATCAGGAGCATTCGTTAAATTGCTAGGTTTAAGGTTATATACAATGGCCTCAGCTAAGCATGAATCGAGTTTTAACATGCCTAAATTATTATATAATGAAGGCCTATCATATTTTATAATCGCCGGTTCGGAAATGTTTCTTTCCAACATTACATTAAAGCACTAGGAACTATAATTTGGGCTTCAGTCCATATATATAATGATATGATATACATGTCGTGCCGAATAAATAAAACTTGCTGTTTTGGCTTAAATAGCAACGTACTTCTTGCCGAATAGGGCAAGCGAAAATTTGTGTATGCAATAATTTCGCAAAAATCATTCTGAACCTAACGAAAAAAAATATTTCATTGTGTTTGTTCATTATTAAATTTTTGTAAACGTACATAAAATACATTTAGTTGGATTAGGCTAAATTAAATTGCGCTTGTTATAATAAGGTTAGGTAAATTTTCTAAGGTTCTTATGGTACAAAATTATTAATCTTTGTTAACATAAATGAAAAAAAATATATCTTTAAATGTATAAGAGAAAATTTTAGAAAGGACTTAATTTTAAATGAGTTCTTGCTAATTGACCAATTTTACCTATTCGGCACAACATATATATATATATATATATATATATATATATATATATATATATATATATATATATATATATATATATATATATATATATATATATATAAATATATATATAAATATATATATATATATATATATATATATATATATATATATATATATATATATATATATAGTGTGTGTGTGTGCGTGTTTGTGTGCATGTATATAATACACATGAACTCTTTATAACATTGGTATACCATACCATTCATGCACCACGCTATTAAAGCCGTCACTATTGCTGCTGCATTTGATGCTGTTCATTTAATTGTTTAGAAGTAGAACAGTAAGTTTGAACATTTTTTATGGTGTTTTTAATAAAATGTTAATCAAGTAGAGTAGTTTGGTGGTATTGCCTTCCTGTATCCAGTAATATGAAAGAAATATTTTGGTTGCGTTGTGGGTCTCTACATGAAGTTGTGTGCAAAAGGTTATTTTGTTTCAATTGTGGGGTCGTATATAGCTTAGTGTACAGAATACTGTTGTATTTTGGTGCCAGTGATGAACGAGTGGCCACAAATTGAGTCTAGGAGTCACTAGCCACCGCTGATCTCTACCCTTCCCACAGGAGATAGTGAAAATTTATTTAATAAAATTGAATCCACATTGTGTGGCTTCGCTGCTCTGTATGATAAATATGTTGTGGAAGTCAAAGCTATTTGTGTTTCCCTGGTATCCTTTTTACTGTATGACTCTAGTTTATTGTATTTAATACGGTAATATTTCTGGTATCTGTACCGTAGTAGTAGTATTTTATTAAAGTCATCTTCCGTTACACAAGATGTGTTTCGTAAATGGTCATGCAGTGTATCAGCCTGAAGTGGAAGACTTCAGTAACGTGATGAGGATTAATTAAGCATTTCACTAAAGGTTCATTTGGTACAAGAACTTCACAGGTTTGCTTGCAACAAGCAGGCCTGCAGTTACTCTTACACGGGACTGACAGTCTTGATCATCATACAGGTGTAATGAAGACGTCTTAGCGTGGAGGAACCCCTCAAGAGAGGCACCTACATGTCGGTGACGAGCTCTTGATCCAAGCAACCGGTCTCATCCCTCCCCCTCTTTGGATCGGAGCTAATTACTTCTCAAGGTGGTATATGATTTGACTCGCATGGGGTTAGCGCTTCTTATTATAATAAAGTGGAAGATGAAGTGGAATCTGTCAGTACCTGTAGTTGATTTCTGGGGGTCATCGCTCCCTCGCTGCCCGGTCGTAGACCTTTGAGACAGTGTCTTTGAAGGTCGCCCTCTTGGTCAGGCTAACAATACATTCGCATTTTAAAATTGCAATAGATGTTTTAATTAACGTCAGTTTTTAGACTTTGTTTTTATCCAAATCGCTTTTTCTTTATTTCTACCATTTAAGCTAATTTAAAAAAAATCTAAATAACTACAGATGTGCAAATTTTATGAAAAGGCCGTTGTACGTCTTGCAACGAGATGGCGGAGAAAAAAGAGGAAACGTTTAAATTTGAACGTTGAATTCTCTTGATGCGAGAATGGGCTGGGTACAAAGGGTGCAGCTCCTGTCCCAGGTTGATCAGCACCGACTGAAACCTCTAAAGTTTTTCCCATCAAATTTTGGGGTACTATGAAGTCTTGAGGCCAGAATATTGTGACTTACTCCTCACCCCATCCCCCCCACACACACTGTATATCATGAAGTGGTGTGACCATGGCTGACTGAATTATCACCCTCCAGCTCTCTGCTACTACGCACCTAGACATGCATCATGGATTACAACCAGGGTTGTGCTCATCACTATTGATTATCTCTCATCACTTCGTGGTTCTTGGGATCATTTCCCCTACGTCCCGCTCTCATATATGGCCTTCTAAATTTCAAAATAAATTTAACAAAAATAAAGACTTATAAGAGACACGAATACAGTGTTTACATTATATAGCAGAAATTTGTAAGAGTTGTGTGTCGTTTTACATGCTTGGAAAAAGTAAAACGCCAGTAATAATGCAGAGCGCAAAATGTGTAAGCAGCTTTCTTGTGAGACGGTGAGGGTAGTAACTCCGTGGATGGTTGTAGTTAGTAATGGCTGGCTGGCTTAGTGACCTAGCTGGTGTTAGCGACCTGAACCGGCTGTCTGGGTATCCCAAGCGGGATGGTCGGCTGGGCAGTCACTGTGTAACCTTGATGCCGCTGACACGCACTGTGTGTAAGTGTGCAGATGTTCCAGAACAGTTCTTGTGTAAATGTAACCCAGAGTGGCTTCTGTTGTCAGTAACCTAAATAAAGCTGGTGTAGCAGAACAAACTTGGTAATATTTGATAGCCCCATTGAATAAGTAAAGATAGTGGCCAGTGAGTGAGGTGCACAAGACTTCACCCATCTATGTATAACAGTCTTCAAGAGCCAACTAGATGAGGTCCAGTTGGAGATTGCATGAGCGTGCCTTGATGTCTTTGAAGAGCTCTTATTCCAGGGAATTGGAGCTACTCTCCCTTGGATTTAATTTAGGTACCTTTCATATCTCTTGCGCTGTATGACTTATACGGATTTTAGCGCTTCCCCCATGAATGAAGTAGTGTGTGTGTCTGTGGGCTGCGGGCATCAGTAGCCTGGTTGATCAGGTCACAAGGAAAGCTTGACCTTAGGTCTGGCAGCCAGAGTAGGAAATCTTTCTAAACCGGTTACGTGTATAAATGTGGATGTTGCCACCTGAGGTCTCTCAAAGGAAGCACCAGACAGGTAAGGCGAGCTTGTGTTACCTTATGTCAACTTAAGAAGCAGTTTTATTGATCTTGTGCGAGTGCTGACTTGTATGGCCCGGTGTGTTGACCAGGTGCGTTGCGTGCATCGTGAGGGAGAGTGAGGTAGTGTGCTTGCACCAGGTACGCAAGCACTTGCTATTACCACACCTTCCTCTCCCTCTCTCTCCCCCCTCCCCCCCCCACCCTCTTTCCCCTCACATAATCTTCACTTTTCACTTCATCTACATCAGTTCTCAACTGTGGAATTTATAAGCAATACACATAATGAAAGAAAACTGGAAGGAAAGAAAGGGGGAAACAAGGCAAACACTAGTCGAGAAGATCCGCGAGGAGGATGAGAGTAGAGCTCAGGGTTCACTCAGAACTATAGGCAGCATGAAGAATGAAGTCCAGGTTCACTCAGAACTGTTAAGCAAACAATATAGAGATAATTCAGCATAGGTGGTAAGACAGAAAATGATTCATGAAGGACGACATAATTATATGAGGAGTTAATTCGTAGGAGAGGTGTTCTATGAGAAAACGATTATTTATTAGGAAAGCTTAGAAGGAAAGAACCACAAGCTAGACAGTATCACCACAACAGTGGTGGTGGTATGGCAGAAAGACAGTGCGGAGCAAATCTTTGTTTGTAAACTGAATTTGGCTCTAAACCCGGATTACCTTTGATGGGTTTCAAAAGCTTACCTGCTCTCACACCCCGGCCCTGGGCCAGGCTTGTCTGGTGCTTGCCTGGTCGACCAGGCTGTTTTTGCTAGCAGCCCACATATTCATCACAGTTCGGGTGATCCGGCACTTGGCAGATGAAATTCTTTTTATTTCTTAAGGACTTCCACACTTGTTCCAGCATTGTTTCTGAATATCTTCTGAGAAAGTGTTAAAAAGTCTGGGACCGCGTATGCTGACACAGTGTTCTCGTATTGTGCCCTTGGTGCTTCTGCCACTTACTGGGTTTATTCTACTTATTCTCTCGTATCTCTTGACTTCAGTAAGTCATGGCATTGTGCAGATTTGGGACTAGGCCCTCCCTCGCTTACTTTCTACATTTATTTCATCATGTTTCTCTTTTACCCTTTAGATGTTCCCAGTAAATTAAATTCTTTATTGACTCGAGGCGGGCCATAAATGATCTTCGAATCTGTTCCAGCTCTGATATCTCTCCTGTCCTGAACGGAGCCGACAACACTGAACAGTACTCAAAGCAAAAGAGCGCAGGAGATTGGGAAGTGTCACCATTGGCGTTATTTTCTTTATTTTGAAAGTGCTCATTTACCCTTTCATTTTCCTGGCCGTCGTGACATTTGCTTATGGTATTTTTTTAAAAGACAGGTCAGCTGACATCATTACATTCAGATCTTTCACATGTTCCTTTTGTGCTGTTTTGTGCTCTTGTGTTTTATATACAGTTTCCCTTTTAAACTCTTCATTCTTTCCATATCTAAGCTTTATCAGTAGCTTGACTTGATAATGCTTGTTGCACACTAGTTTTTCTATCAATCTTGTCGGTAAATCTTGCCTCTCGGATTTGAAGAAAGTGAAGAAACTACTAGTGAAGATGGTGCTACAAAGCCGTGGGACCTGACAATGTATCGCTATGGGTGCTGAGAGAGTGCAGATGTGTGTGACCTGCGTGAAAGAATCTACAAGTCATTGGTACCTGGGTATCAAAAATAATTGCGGCAAATGTCATTCCAGTGTACAAGCAGTGGAGCAAGTGGATGACTCTAAACTACTAGAGGCTATACACAAATAACCCGCACATAAGTTTCTTTCTCATATGTTCGGGTTATGTGTGTATTGTTCCAGTCACGGTATTGTGCCCTTTTATTCTCCACTAGACGCTGGTATAACTGACTTATTTAAATTACGTACCGTAGAATATAAAGGAAGTCATTGAAATACTGGGAGAACTGTATTGATGAGCAAAAGTCAGCATTGGTTTGGTGACCTACTGACGTTCTGTGGTAAAGTAATGGATAAAGCTGGAAAGAGATGGATGGACTGCATTGTCCTGAACTGTACAAGGTATTTTACACATACCATACGAAGGGCTAACCCACAAACTGTAAAATCAGGCTCAAAGAAGAGTAAGAGATAGAATACTGAGTAACAAGGAAGGTTAAAAATGGATGGAGGAGTACCTAAACAACGGTAAACACATCTGGTGAGAAATCTCTGGGGTTCTATAAGGGTCGGTTATGGCTTATGTAAATCTTGCCGCAAGCCTGAAGCAAGTATGTCACTGTTCATAGATAATACAAAATTAATGTTGAAAATACAAACGGAGGACTACTATAAACCAGAAGACGAACTGGGCTGATTTAAGGAATATTCAGATCTGATGGGATTCAACCTGGCAAATAGAAGGTAATGAAAATAAGTGAGGGAGCAATAAAACATAAAGCATGTGGGAGGGAAGGAGATTAACTCAAACCAAAAACTAGTAAAAAACAAATTGCAACGATACTACATACCCTGTAGCTGAAAGCCAGTCTATAGTGGATATTGCCAGTAGTGTACGTCAAGGTTACAGATACAAGAGTGGCGCTGAGCATCCTAAAGAAGGAAGTATTCAATACAAGTAACAGTACGCAAGTTCAATCAATCCTTGAGTACGTGGCCACCACTAAGGCAACACAAAAATAAATACAGAGAAAGTAGAGACATAAGCAGGAGAGCCAAAAACGAATACCATAGAGAAAAGGAATAACAAAAAGGCAATTTAAACTGGACATAATAGCCAAAGCAAAATCAGAGTCAGATCTTCTGTATAGCCACATGTGGGAGAGAACCTCGGTAAAAGATCAAGTGATAAGACGAGGAAAGCTGGACAACTGTCTGACAACGTTAGGGATATATGCCAGGAGCTCAGCAGACGCTTCCACAGTGCCTTACAGCTGAGGTAGGGCCAATGCCAAAGGAAGGTAGGACACGCGTTCGCAACTATCACGCGACAAAACTACAAGGAAGGATGTATTGAACTTCTTGTTACATATCTCTTGCACTCCTCAGCCACATTATTCTTGCTGCCACTCCTGCACGTCCACCCTCCTTTCCTTACTCCTGCACCCCAACTCCTACCCTGCTTCCATACCTCCATATTACCTTTCTATGCTCCTTTATCTTTTCCCATGGGGTTTTGATTATAATGTTTTTCCCCCTTATCGTCTCCCTTTTCCCCTTGCCCTCCATTTCCCTCCTTTCACTATCCCTTTCCCCCTTCCCTGCCACTTCTTCCCCTTTCCATTTGCTTCCCCTCTTCTTCCCTTACATTTTTCATTTCTATTCCCTTTTTTCCCCATTATCTTCCCTTCTTTCCCCTTCCCTGTACCCTTCCATTCTCTTCCACTTTCCCTGCCCTTCTGTCTTAAAACTTACTTTCCCATCTGCCTTCTGTATTTCCATTACATCAGCCTGCGTTCCATTTGTCTACCCAGCCGTCTACTATCCATTTGGCTTGGGCTCCCTGTCCTTCGCTCGCCCGCTCCCATGTATTTGTGGAGCAGCATGTTGCACCAACATTCACAAATTGTTGTTAGTGATGACCAGCTTGTATGGGCTGGGAGGGTGGACGTGGGGAAGAGGCGCACCACTGTGGTTGTGATGCTGAGGGTGGTAATGTGGCTAGGGATGGTAGTGTGGCTGGGGGTAATACTATGGTGGGGTACTTGTCTTAATGTGGCTTTTTTCAAAAGTTTCAGAGGTTGAAAATCTGAGGCACAATTATATTAATATGCGTATAACGCCAAGGGACAGCAGGAATTACTTATTCTCAAGGTTGTAAGCGGAATAAGCTAGATAACTTAGTGGTGGAGACAAAATCATTGCGCAGTTTAAAGATTAGGTATGATAGAGACAAAGAAACCAGTAGCCAGGAGCTGCAATTCAACCCTCATAAACAGTCTAACATGGCAGATAATAAACAACTTATCCCCGTTTTTCTACACGAGTTTTCGTAAGTTACCCAGCGTCACTTTGCTAACACTTGCTCTACACTGTCATATCTTCATTTAAGTTAGGTTGGGTGAAAATACAAAAGCATGTATTTGATCACAAAAAAACGGAAGTTAAAACAGTTGCGATACGATACGTAACCATGAATCGTTCAGATTTTCACGAATCTCACTTGTGGTGATATATATGTGATATATATAGGTGTTCCACAGGGGTCAGTGTTGGGCTCCCTGTTGTTCACAATCTACATAAACGACATTGATGAGGGCATAAAGAGGGACATAAGCAAGTTTGCCGATGACACCAAAATAGGCCGTCGGTGGTCAGTCGTCACGTGAGGTCACAGACCCTGAGCTGCTTTGGGGATTAGCGTGGACAGTTAGAAAGCATGGCTTGCTTCTGCAGTGTTTTAAAAATTCAGGTTGGAGAGTTGAAGGAGGTCTTGCTTCTCCAGGAGGAGATTAGGAGGCTGAAGGTCCACCTCAATGGGTCTGGGAGAGAGAGTGAGGTGGCTGGAGTTGTGGGGAATGAGGCTTCTAGCAGTGAGGTGCAGTCTGTCTCTCGCTGTGAGGAGGCTGTAGGTGGGGAGGTAGCAACGGCTACCAGCAGTGAGGTGCAGTCCAGCACCTGCTACAAGTGGCGAGTGGTAACCAGTAATGGGAGGAGAATCAGAATAAGGAAAGTTAAGAGTGAAGATCTGAAGGTAGGAAATCGCTTCTCTGTTCTTCAGGATGAATGTACTTCAGTGGCCAGTGAAGGTAAGGGTACTACTGCCCCTGCTAACAGAGGTAAGCGCATTCTTGTGGTTGGTGACTCTCAGGTAAGATATATTGACCATGCTTTTTGTAATAGGAATAAGAAGATGAGAGATAGAGTATGCTTCCCTGTTAACAGGCTGGATAATATCATGTCAGGTAATGGGAACAAGCCCATTATCTGTCTCAGTGCTGGTGGAAATGATATTGGGAAGGGTAGGAGAGAAGAGCTGCTAGATAAGTACAGGTCAGCTATAGATTTCATTAAGTCTAAGGGAGGGGTCCCAATCATATGTAGCATCTTGCCTAGAAGGGGAGTAGGAAATGAATGGTTGTCTAGGGCAATTGGTGTAAATTGCTGGCTAGACAGATACTGCAAGGAACTTGCAATCCCATTCATTGACAACTGGAACAACTTTTATGGCAAACATGATATGTATGCAAGGGATGGGGTACATCTCTCTGGGGCTGGGGTGGTAGCACTTGCAAACTCAATTGAGAAGGCCATTGGTGAAATGCCTATGATTTTAAACTGATAGAAGATAGAGGTATGGGTGTGTGTGGGAAACAAGCAGGTTGCAGCACTAGGGTTGGAAACAGTAAATGTATAAAAGGCATTCAGCATTAAGTTATAAATAAAGACAATAGATCAGGTCAGCAAACAAAGGGGGACAGCAGAGGGCAGCAAGGGACTAGCTCCCTTAAGGTTTACTATACTAATAGCAGTAGTGTAAGAAATAAGATAGATGAGCTAAGATTAATTGCAAGTGCAGGAAAAATAGATATTATTGCTATAACAGAGACCTGGCTCAATCTGAAAGATAGATGCCCTCTGAATGTCACATACAAGGCTATAAATTATTCCACACTGACAGGGTCAACAGGAAGGGTGGTGGAATTGCGATGTATGTCAGAGACAATTTAAATTGTTGTGTTAGACAAGATATAAAATTAGAAGCGTCGGCCACTGAATCTGTTTGGTTACAGCTTCTCGAGGGCCGAGAAAAATTAATTTTGGGTGTGATTTACAGGGCCCCAAGTCTTGGTAGGGAGTGCAGTAAACTTCTATGGGACGAAATTCGTAATGCATCTACATACGAAAATGTTGTGCTAATGGGAGATTTCAACTATAGACAGATTGACTGGAGCAATTTGACAGGAAATTTAGAGTCAGGTGACTTTCTTGATACGATCCAGGATTGTTTTTTAAAACAGTTTGTGACAGAGCCAACTAGGGGAAATAACCTCCTTGACTTGGTTCTTGCCAGTAAGGAAACACTAATTAATAATCTTGAGGTTAATAATGAGCTTCGGGAAAGTGATCACAAATCACTCAGTTTTAATATATCATGGAATTCCCCTAATAATGGCAATCAAGTCTCCGTCCCTGACTTTCGCTTGGCTGATTTCATAGGACTGAAAAATTACTTAGGTGGGCTGAACTGGAATGACCTGACTAAGGGTCAGGTAGGTGGTGATGGTTGCCGATATGACGCTTTCCAGGGCATAGTTCTAGCTGCTCAGTCAAATTATGTTCCAAATAGGGAAATCAGATCAAACAAAAATGATCCTAAATGGATGAACAGTAGTTTAAAATATCTGATTGGTCAAAAGAGAGGCATATATAGGCAAATCAAAAGAGGAGAGGGGCAATTAAGAAATCGATATATTCAGTTAAAGAGAGAAATAAGAAAGGGAATTAGAAAAGCAAAGAGATTATGAGGTTAAAGTTGCAAGAGAATCGGAGACTAATCCAAAAGGATTCTTTCAGGTATACAGAAGTAAGATCAGGGACAAGATAGCCCCACTCGGAAGTTCCTCGGGTCAGCTCACCACAGAACTTTTAACACATACTTCCTCTCAGTTTTTACACAGAAGGATACCAGCGATATTCCAGAAATGATAAATTATGTAGAACAGGACGATAATAAACTGTGCACGATTAGGGTCACAAGTGACATGGTCCTTAGGCAAATAGATGAATTAAAACCAAACAAATCCCCAGGCCCTGATGAACTGTATGCAAGGGTTCTAAAGGAATGTAAAGAGGAGCTTAGCAAACCTTTGGCTAATCTTTTCAACATATCACTACAAACTGGCATGGTGTCAGATAAGTGGAAAATGGCAAATGTGATACCTATTTTCAAAGCAGGTGACAGGTCCTTAGCTTCGAACTGTAGACCAATAAGTCTAACCTCCATAGTGGGAAAATTTATGGAATCAATAATTACCGAGGCAGTTCGTAGCCACCTTGAAAAGCATAAATTAATCAACGAATCTCAGCATGGTTTTACAAAGGGGCGTTCCTGCCTTACGAATTTATTAACTTTTTTTCACTAAGGTATTTGAGGAGGTAGATCATGGTAATGAATATGATATTGTGTATATGGACTTCAGTAAGGCTTTTGACAGGGTCCCACATCAGAGACTATTGAGGAAAATTAAGGCACATGGAATAGGAGAAATTTTTTCCTGGATAGAGGCATGGTTGACAAATAGGCAGCAGAGAGTTTACATAAATGGGGAGAAATCATAGTGGGGAAGCGTCACGAGCGGTGTTCCACAGAGGTCAGTGTTGGGCCCCCTGCTGTTCACAATCTACATAAACGACATAGATGAGGGCATAAAGAGCGACATCAGCAAGTTTGCCGATGACACCAAAATAGGCCGTCGAATTCATTCTGACGAGGACATTAGAGCACTCCAGGAAGATTTGAATAGACTGATGCAGTGGTCGGAGAAGTGGCAGATGCAGTTTAATATAGACAAACGCAAAGTTCTAAATGTTGGACAGAACAATAACCATGCCACATATAAACTAAATAATGTAGATCTTAATATTACGGATTGCGAAAAAGATTTAGGAGTTCTGGTTAGCAGTAATCTGAAACCAAGACAACAGTGCATAAGTGTTCGCAATAAAGCTAATAGAATCCTTGGCTTCATATCAAGAAGCATAAATAATAGGAGTCCTCAGGTTGTTCTTCAACTCTATATATCCTTGGTTAGACCTCATTTAGATTATGCTGCACAGTTTTGGTCACCGTATTATAGAATGGATATAAATGCTCTGGAAAACATACAAAGGAGGATGACAAAGTTGATCCCATGTATCAGAAGTCTTACCTATGAGGATAGACTGAGATCCCTGAATCTGCACTCTAGAAATGCGTAGAATTAGGGGGGATATGATTGAGGTGTATAAATGGAAGATAAAAATAGGTTAGATAAATACATGAGTGGATGTGGGTGGGTGTGAGTTGGACCTGACTAGCTTGTGCTACTAGGTCAGTTGTCCTGTTCCTTCCTTAAGTGAATGTGACCTGCCCTGACTAGGTTGGGGCATTGGCTTAAGCCGGTAGGAGACTTGGACCTGCCTCGCATGGGCCAGTAGGCCTGCTGCAGTGTTCCTTCTTTATGTTCTTATGTCATGCCGAATAAGTAAACTTGCGATTTTGGCTTAAATAACAACGCTCTTCTTGCCAAGTAGAGCAAGCGAAAGTTTATGTATGCAGTAATTTCGCAAATATCATTCTGAACCTAACGAAAAAAAATGTATTTCTTTTTTTTTGTTTATTATTAAATTATTGTAAATTTTTTTGAAATATATTTACTTGTATTAGGCTAAATTAAATTGCGCTTGTTATAATAAGGTTAGGTAAGTTTCCTAAGGTTCTTTTGGTACAAAATCATTAACTTTTATATTAAAATAAATGAAAAAATGTATCTTTAAAATGAGAAAATTTTAGAAAGGACTTAATTTTAAGCGAGTTCTTGCTAATTGACCAGTTTTACCTATTCGGCACGACACGCACACCCATTATAATTGTGTGTGTGTATTATTAATGTAATCCTGATGTAAGAGACATTGAAATTCTGAATGTTTACTACGAGGAAGCAGAAGTAGATTTTACATACTGAAATTCGACTTTCAGGTAGACATTACACCTTCAACGATTAGCGCGTTAATTACGCCCAAAATTAGAGGCGAAGTTCGATTCAAAAAAGTTAGTTTTAGAGAGAGTAAAGTCAGGCGTTTATACAGTGCTCTGTAATTGTCCGGATCGCATAGCCTGGCTTCAGTGTCGTAATGAAGATATGTTGTTGATGAGTGTGTTTTGTAGTGAGGAACAATGTGTAGTGTAGCCTGGTGCTGACCTGGTGTATGACCTGGTGCTGGCTTGGTGTATGACCTGGTGCTGGCTTGGTGTATGACCTGGTGCTGGCTTGGTGTATGACCTGGTGCTGGCTTGGTGTATGACCTGGTGCTGGCTTGGTGTATGACCTGGTGCTGGCTTGGTGTATGACCTGGTGCTGGCTTGGTGTATGACTTGGTGCTGGCTTGGTGTATGACCTGGTATTGGCTTGGTGTATGACCTGGTATTGGCTTGGTGTATGACTTGTTGCTGGCTTGGTGTATGACCTGGTGCTGGCTTGGTGTATGACTTGGTGCTGGCTTGGTGTATGACCTGGTATTGGCTTGGTGTATGACCTGGTATTGGCTTGGTGTATGACTTGTTGCTGGCTTGGTGTATGACCTGGTGCTGGCTTGGTGTATGACCTGGTGTATGACTTGGTGCTGGCTTGGTGTATGACCTGGTACTGGCTTGGTGTATGACCTGGTGCTGACCTGGTGTATGACCTGGTGCTGGCTTGGTGTATGACTTGGTGCTGGCTTGGTGTATGACCTGGTGCTGACCTGGTGTATGACTTGGTGCTGGCTTGGTGTATGACGGTGCTGGCTTGGTGTATGACCTGCTGCTGGCTTGGTGTATGACCTGGTGCTGGCTTGGTGTATGACTTGGTGCTGGCTTGGTGTATGACCTGGTACTGGCTTTGTGTATGACTTGGTGCTGGCTTGGTGTATGACCTGGTACTGGCTTGGTGTATGACCTGGTGCTGGCTTGGTGTATGACTTGGTGCTGGCTTGGTGTATGACCTGGTGCTGACCTGGTGTATGACCTGGTGTATGACTTGGTGCTGGCTTGGTGTATGACGGTGCTGGCTTGGTGTATAACCTGGTACTGGCTTGGTGTATGACTTGGTGCTGGCTTGGTGTATGACCTGGTGCTGGCCTGGTGTATGACCTGGTGCTGGCTTGGTGTATGACTTGGTGCTGGCTTGGTGTATGACCTGGTGCTGGCCTGGTGTATGACCTGGTACTGGCTTGGTGTGTGACCTGGTACTGGCTTGGTGTATGACCTGGTGCTGGCTTGGTGTATGACCTGGTGCTGGCTTGGTCTATGACCTGGTACTGGCTTGGTGTATGACCTGGTGCTGGCCTGGTGTATGACCTGGTGCTGGCCTGGTGTATGACCTGGTGCTGGCTTGGTGTATGACCTGGTGCTGGCTTGGTGTATGACCTGGTGCTGGCTTGGTGTGTGACCTCTTGCTGGCCTGGTGTATGACCTAGTGCTGGCCTGGTGTATGACCTGGTGCTGGTCTAGTGTATGACCTGGTACTGACTTGGTGTATGACCTGGAGCTGACCTGGTGTATGACCTGGTGCTGGTCTGGTGTATGACCTGGTGCTGACCTGGTGTATGACTTGGTGCTGGTCTGGTGTATGACCTGGTGTATGACTTGGTGCTGGCTTGGTGTATGACCTGGTCCTGGCTTGGTGTATGACCTGGTGCTAGCTTGGTGTATGACTTGGTGCTGGCTTGGTGTATGACCTGGTACTGGCTTTGTTTATGACTTGGTGCTGGCTTAGTGTATGACCTGGTGTATGACCTGGTGCTGGCTTGGTGTATGACTTAGTGCTGGCTTGGTGTATGACCTGGTGTGTCTTGGTGCTGGCTTGGTGTATGACGGTGCTGGCTTGGTGTATGAGCTGGTGCTGGCCTGGTGTTTGACCCGGTGCTGGCCCGGTGTATGACCTGGTGCTGACTTGATGTAAGACCTGGTGCTCGCTTGGTGTATGACCTGGTACTGGCTTGGTGTATGACCTGGTGCTGGCTTGGTGTTTGACCTGGTACTGGCTTGGTGTGTGACTTGGTGCTGGTTTGGTGTATGACCTGGTACTGGCTTGGTGTATGACCTGGTGCTCGCCTGGTGTATGACCTGGTGCTGGCCTGGTGTATGACCTGGTGCTGGCTTGATGTATGACCTGGTGCTGGCTTGGTGTATGACCTGGTGCTGGCTTGGTGTATGACCTGGTGCTGGCTTGGTGTGTGACCTCGTGCTGGCTTGGTGTATGACCTAGTGCTGTCCTGGTGTATGACCTGGTGCTGGCTTGGTGTATGACCTGGTGCTGGTCTAGTGTATGACCTGGTACTGGCTTGGTGTATGACCTGGTGCTGACCTGGTGTATGAACTGGTGCTGGTCTGGTGTATGACCTGGTGCTGACCTGGTGTATGACCTGGTGCTGGCTTGGTGTATGACCTGGTGCTGACCTGGTGTATGACTTGGTGCTGGCTTGGTGTATGACCTGGTGCTGGCTTGGTGTATGACTTGGTGCTGGCTTGGTGTATGACTTGGTGCTGGCTTGGTGTATGACCTGGTGCTGGCCTGGTGTATGACCTGGTGCTGGCCTGGTGTTTGACCTGGTACTGGCTTGGTGTGTGACCTGGTACTGGCTTGGTGTATGACCTGGTGCTGGCCTGGTGTATGACCTGGTGCTGGCTTGGTGTATGACTTGGTGCTCGTTTGGTGTATGACCTGGTACTGGCTTGGTGTATGACCTGGTGCTGGCCTGGTGTATGACCTGGTGCTGGCTTGGTGTATGACCTGGTGCTGGCTTGGTGTATGACCTGGTGCTGGCTTGGTGTATGACCTGGTGCTGGCTTGGTGTATGACTTGGTGCTGGCTTGGTGTATGACTTGGTGCTGGCTTGGTGTATGACCTGGTACTGGCTTTGTGTATGACCTGGTGCTGACCTGCTGTATGACCTGGTGCTGGCTTGGTGTATGACTTGATGCTGGCTTGGTGTATGACCTGGTGCTGTCCTGGTGTATGACTTGGTGCTGGCTTGGTGTATGACGGTGCTGGCTTGGTGTATGACCTGGTACTGGCTTGGTGTATGACTTGGTGCTGGCTTGGTGTATGACCTGGTGCTGGCCTGGTGTATGACCTGGTGTATGACCTGGTGCTGGCTTGGTGTATGACTTGGTGCTGGCTTGGTGTATGACCTGGTGCTGGCCTGGTGTATGACCTGGTGCTGGCCTGGTGTTTGACCTGGTACTGGCTTGGTGTGTGACCTGGTACTGGCGTGGTGTATGACCTGGTGCTGGCTTGGTGCATGACCTGGTGCTGGCCTGGTGTATGACCTGGTGCTGGCTTGGTGTATGACTTGGTGCTGGTTTGGTGTATGATTCGGTACTGGCTTGGTGTATGACCTGGTGCTGGCCTGGTGTATGACCTGGTGCTGGCCTGGTGTATGATCTGGTGCTGGCTTGGTGTATGACCTGGTGCTGGCTTGGTGTATGACCTGGTGCTGGCTTGGTGTGTGACCTCGTGCTGGCTTGGTGTATGACCTAGTGCTGGCCTGGTCTATGACCTGGTGCTGGCTTGGTGTATGACCTGGTGCTGGTCTAGTGCATGACCTGGTACTGGCTTGGTGTATGACCCGGTGCTGACCTGGTGTATGACCTGGTGCTGGTCTGGTGTATGACCTGGTGCTGACCTGGTGTATGACCTGGTGCTGGCTTGGTGTATTACTTGGTGCTGGCTTGGTGTATGACCTGGTGCTGACCTGGTGTATGACCTGGTGCTGGCTTGGTGTATGACCTGGTGCTGGCTTGGTGTATGACCTGGTACTGGCTTGGTGTATGACTTGGTGCTGGCTTGGTGTATGACCTGGTACTGGCTTGGTGTATGACCTGGTGTATGACCTGGTGCTGGCTTGGTGTATGACTTGGTGCTGGCTTGGTGTATGACCTGGTGCTGACCTGATGTATGACCTGGTGTATGATTTGGTGCTGGCTTGCTGTATTACGGTGCTGGCTTGGTGTATGACCTGGTACTGGCTTGGTGTATGACTTGGTGCTCGCTTGGTGTATGACCTGGTGCTGGCCTGGTGTATGACCTGGTGCTGGCTTGGTGTATGACTTGGTGCTGGCTTGGTGTATGACCTGGTGCTGGCCTGGTGTATGACCTGGTGTATGACCTGGTACTGGCTTGGTGTGTGACCTGGTACTGGCTTGGTGTATGACCTGGTGCTGGCTTGGTGTATGACCTGATGCTGGTCTGGTGTATGACCTGGTGCTTGCTTGGTGTATGACTTGGTGCTGGTTTGGTGTATGATCTGGTACTGGCTTGGTGTATGACCTGGTGCTGGCCTGGTGTATGACCTGGTGCTGGCTTGGTGTATGACCTGGTGCTGGCTTGGTGTATGACCTGGTGCTGGCTTGGTGTATGACCTGGTGCTGGCTTGGTGTGTGACCTCGTGCTGGCTTGGTGTATGACCTAGTGCTGGCCTGATGTATGACCTGGTGCTGGCCTGGTGTATGACCAGGTGCTGGCTTGGTGTATGACCAGGTGCTGGCTTGGTGTATGACCTGGTGCTGGCCTAGTTTATGACCTGGTGCTGGCCTGGTGTATGACCTGGTGCTGGTCATACACCAGAACATGGTAGTACTCACCTGGTAGTACTCACCTGGTAGTACTCACCTGGTAGCACTCGCCTGGTTGTACTCGCCTGGTTGTACTCGCCTGGTTGTACTCGCCTGGTAGTGCTCACCTTGTAGCGCTCACCTGGTAATACTCACCTGGTAGTACTCGCCTGGTAGTACTCGCCTGGTTGTACTCGCCTGGTTGTACTCGCCTGGTTGTACTCGCCTGGTTGTACTCGCCTGGTAGTGCTCGCCTGGTAGCGCTCACCTGGTAGCGCTCACCTGGTAATACTCACCTGGTAGCACTCATCTGGTAGCACTCACCTGTTAGCACTCACCTGGTAGCACTCACCTGGTAACACTCACCTGGTAGCACTCAACCTGGTAGCACTCAACCTGGTAGCACTCACCTGGTAGCACACACCTGGTAGCACTCACCTGGTAGTATTAACCTGATAGCACTCACCTGGTAGCACTCAACCTGATAGCACTCAACCTGGTTGTCATGTAGGGGGGGGGGGTAATGAAACGTAAAGATAATCGGGGAATATGGGAGTAAGGCAGGGGATAGGCAGGCGAGGTGGTAGGAGAGATGATTAGCGGAGGTAGGTAATGTGAGGTCACTGGTGACTACACCTTCACCTCTCATTACTCTACCCACCACACTACTCACCCTCTCACTACTTGAAATAAACTAATGAATAAAAGAGCAAATAATGGGGACAGTGAATATTACTATTCAACTCAAACACAGTTTATTATTAAGTCCTTGTACAATAATATATTTGGGAACAGGAGAACATTATTGTGGTTTAGATAAATGAGGTGGTACATATAAGCAGTGAGACAGGGAACACAATCAACTTGACGAAAATGAATATAACTTACAATATAGTTCAGAGAACAGTTCACCACAGGAACTAAGGCACAGGTCCCAAGCCCTATACAGCACGAGTACTGCTCCAAGCCAGTACTCTGCCCAATGTCTCCAACAGTCTCCTCCCGAGATTTCAGCAGCCTTCTCCCTAGCCCTGCAGCAGCTCCTCCTGAGCTATGCACACAGCAGCAGCTCCGCTCGAAGTCTCCCGATCATGCTCTTCCTTGGGCTTTTATGGTGGTCCAAGCACCCTCCACAATGAGGTGTGCACCACGTGTACGACCTGACGCCGAGATCTGACGCCAGTGACGAACAAAGGAGCTGATACTTAAGCCGAAAAGGCGTGGCTGTTTAGCCACTTGCCAAGGCAAGGTGACCATATAATTAGGTCTCCCTGGAGACCTCACAAGCCCAGCTGAACTACATCACATGGTAGCACACACCTGGTAGTACTCAACTGGTAGTATTCACCTGCTGGCACTCAACCTGGTAGCACACACCTGGTAGCACTCACATGATAGCACTCACCTGGTAGCACTCACCTGGTAGTACTCACTGGTAGTACTCACCTTTTAGTACTCACCTGGTACCCCTCACTCGGTAGCACTTACCTGGTAGCACTCACCTGGTAGCACCCACCTGGTAAAAAAAATTATATTTCTATCACATATTTAATTTTAAAATGGTTGAAAAAAAATCCTAGTTATTGTTTTGTATCATTTCTGTTATAAAATCGGCAGTGTTACTGAGAGGTAAACATTGTGAAATACCAGGTGTGTGGAACCTGGGGGGAGGGGGGTTATATTGCGTGGTCTGTAGGGAGGGAGCTTACGTATGGGGAGAAGCGAGGTAAGCAGGAATATGATGTTGGGAATGAACGAAACTTATTGGAAAGGGGAAGAAAGTGAGGAGTGAGAGGAGGGAGAAGCGAGGGGTAATGAGGGGTCAAGGTAAAGGAAAAAAAAATAAAAATCCTGGTGGGGAGAAATAGTAAAAGATTTACACAGTGGATTTAAAGGTCATACAGGATTAAGAGAGAATGGAAGGCAGAGTTAGGAAGGTCCTACAGGAAGAGGGAAGGGAGATAGTTAACTAAGGCACAGACGAGAGAGAGAGACAGGAGTGGGTAAAGGAGAGGTATATCACCAGTGTTCTGCTACCATACTCTGTGATAGTTATGTGATTGGTGCTTGTGCTGAGATGATTAATATACTGTTCAGTACATCCACATGCAATTGAGCTGCCATCCATAGGATATTTGGTGCTTCGCTCTAGGCGCGAGACAGACATCTCAGTAACCCCTAAAAACAGCGCCCACTACCTCAGTGCACGGGAAAGGAATAGTACAATATGTATCATAAATTTTTAGTACAGTTAAGCATCAGCAGTGAAGATTTGAAACTAAGCAGAGTCATTCACAAGATTTTGCATGGAAACCAATATCCCAATTTCTTCAGTAAAACTGACAGATTTGCTCCTACACACAGACCATCAGTTCAAGTCTTTCACTAAGTAAAATATACCAGTGTGGAAAGTTTCAAGCCAGTCAGAAGAGGCTATACAAAGTTATGATAATTATTACCTAACACAATCAAACGCCAGTTTTCCGTATCTTCGTTGTATTTTCTTTCAAATTCTCTGTAATCTTTTAAGAAAAATATATGATTTTTAGGGATACTGGAATTTGTATACTTCCTGTTCTACCTGACAAGACATCTCAGTTTTTTTTTTCTAATTGTCACCTACTTATAATTATCCAGAAATTCCTCTAAGATCCATCCATAACTGAAGGGTTCAGTCCCTTCACTACACCTACACAGTTCAGTCCCTTCACTACACCTACACAGTTCAGTCCCTTCACTACACCTGCACAGTTCAGTCCCTTCACTACACCTACACAGTTCAGTCCCTTCACTGCACCTACACAGTTCAGTCCCTTCACTACACCTACACAGTTCAGTCCCTTCACTACACCTACACAGTTCAGTCCCTTCATTACACCTACACAGTTCAGTCCCTTCACTGCACCTACACAGTTCAGTCCCTTCACTGCACCTACACAATTCAGTCCCTTCACTGCATCTACACAGTTCAGTCCCTTCACTGCACCTACACAGTTCAGTCCCTTCACTGCACCTTCACTACACCTACACAGTTCAGTCCCTTTACTTCACCTACACAGCTCAGTCCCTTCACTGCACCTACACAGTTCAGTCCCTTCACTGCACCTACACAGTTCAGTCCCTTCACTGCACCTACACAGTTCAGTCCCTTCACTGCACCTACACAGTTCAGTCACTTCACTGCACCTACACAGTTCAGTCCCTTCACTGCACCTACACAGTTCAGTCCCTTCACTGCATCTACACAGTTCAGTCCCTTCACTGCACCTACACAGTTCAGTCCCTTCACTGCACCTACACAGTTCAGTCCCTTCACTACACCTACACAGTTCAGTCCCTTCACTACACCTACACAGTTCAGTCCCTTCACTACACCTACACAGTTCAGTCCCTTCACTACACCTACACAGTTCAGTCCCTTCACTGTACCTACACAGTTCAGTCCCTTCACTACACCTACACAGTTCAGTCCCTTCACTGTACCTTCACTACACCTGCACAGTTCAGTCCCTTCACTACACCTACACAGTTCAGTCCCTTCACTACACCTGCACAGTTCAGTCCCTTCACTACACCTACACAGTTCAGTCCCTTCACTGCACCTTCACTGCACCTGCACAGTTCAGTCCCTTCACTGTACCTTCACTACACCTACACAGTTCAGTCCCTTCACTACACCTACACAGTTCAGTCCCTTCACTACACCTGCACAGTTCAGTGCCTTCACTGTACCTTCACTACACCTACACAGTTCAGTCCCTTCACTACACCTACACAGTTCAGTCCCTTCACTGTACCTTCACTACACCTACACAACTCAGTCCCTTCACTGTACCTACACAGTTCAGTCCCTTCACTACACCTACACAGTTCAGTCCCTTTACACCTACATAGTTCAGTCCCTTCACTGCACCTTCCCTACACCTGAACAGTTCAGTCCCTTCACTACACCTACACAGTTCAGTCCCTTCTACACCTACACAGTTCAATCCCTTCACTGCACCTTCACTGCATCTACACAGTTCAATCCCTTCACTACACCTACACAGTTCAGTCCCTTCACTGTACCTTCACTACACCTGCACAGTTCAGTCCCTTCACTACACCTACACAGCTCAGTCCCGTCATTGCACCTGCACAGTTCAGTCCCTTCATTACACCTACACAGTTCAGTCCCTTCACTGCACCTTCACTACACCTGCACAGTTCAGTCCCTTCACTGCACCTTCACTACACCTGCACAGTTCAGTCCCTTCACTGCACCTTCACTACACCTGCACAGTTCAGTCCCTTCACTGTACCTTCACTACACCTACACAGTTCAGTCCCTTCAATGTACCTTCACTACACCTACACAGTTGTCCCTTCACTACGCCTACACAGTTCAGTCCCTTCACTGCACCTTCACTACACCTACACAGTTCAGTGCCTTCACTGTACCTTCACTGCACCTACACAGTTCAGTCCCTTCACTACACCTACACAGTTCAGTCCCTTCACTGTATCTTCACTACACCTACACAGCTCAGTCCCTTCACTGCACCTACACAGTTCAGTCCCTTCACTGCACCTTCACTACACCTGCACAGTTCTGTCCCTTCACTACACCTACACAGTTCAGTCCCTTCACTACACCTACACAGTTCAGTCCCTTCACTACACCTGCATAGTTCAGTCCCTTCACTACACCTACACAGTTCAGTCCCTTCACTACACCTACACAGTTCAGTCCCTTCACTACGCCTGCATAGTTCAGTCCCTTCACTACACCTACACAGTTCAGTCCCTTCACTGCACCTACACAGTTCAGTTCCTTCACTGCACCTTCACAGTTCAGTCCCTTCACTACACCTACACAGTTCAGTCCCTTCACTACGCCTGCATAGTTCAGTCCCTTCACTACACCTACACAGTTCAGTCCCTTCACTGCACCTTCACTACACCTGCATAGTTCAGTCCCTTCACTACACCTACACAGTTCAGTCCCTTCACTACACCTACACAGTTCAGTCCCTTCACTGCACCTTCACTACACCTGCATAGTTCAGTCTCTTCACTGCACCTACACAGTTCAGTCCCTTCACTACACCTACACAGTTCAGTCCCTTCACTACACCTACACAGTTCAGTCCCTTCACTACGCCTGCATAGTTCAGTCCCTTCACTACACCTACACAGTTCAATCCCTTCACTACATCTACATAGTTCAGTTCCTTCACTGCACCTTCACAGTTCAGTCCTTTCACTGCACCTACACAGTTCAGTCCCTTCACTACACCTACACAGTTCAGTCCCTTCATTACACCTACACAGTTCAGTCCCTTCACTACGCCTGCATAGTTCAGTCCCTTCACTACACCTACACAGTTCAATCCCTTCACTGCATCTACATAGTTCAGTTCCTTCACTGCACCTTCACAGTTCAGTCCTTTCACTGCACCTACACAGTTCAGTTCCTTCACTGCACCTTCACAGTTCAGTCCTTTCACTGCACCTACACAGTTCAGTCCCTTCACTACACCTACACAGTTCAGTCCCTTCATTACACCTACACAGTTCAGTCCCTTCACTACACCTACACAGTTCAGTCCCTTCATTACACCTACACAGTTCAGTCCCTTCACTGCACCTACACAGTTCAGTCCCTTCACTACACCTACACAGTTCAGTCCCTTCATTACACCTACACAGTTCAGTCCCTTCACTGCACCTACACAGTTCAGTTCCTTCACTGCACCTTCACAGTTCAGTCCTTTCACTGCACCTACACAGTTCAGTTCCTTCACTGCACCTTCACAGTTCAGTCCTTTCACTGCACCTACACAGTTCAGTCCTTTCACTGCACCTACACAGTTCAGTCCCTTCACTGCACCTGCACAGTTCAGTCCCTTCACTACACCTACACAGTTCAGTCCCTTCATTACACCTACACAGTTCAGTCCCTTCACTGCACCTTCACAGTTCAGTCCCTTCACTACACCTACACAGTTCAGTCCCTTCACTGCACCTACACAGTTCAGTCCCTTCACTACACCTTCACAGTTCAGTCCTTTCACTGCACCTACACAGTTCAGTCCCTTCACTACACCTACACAGTTCAGTTCCTTCACTGTACCTTCACTACACCTGCACAGCTCAGTCCCTTCACTACACCTACACAGTTCAGTCCCTTCACTGTACCTTCACTACACCTGCACAGTTCAGTCCCTTCACTACACCTATACAGTTCAGTCCCTTCACTGCACCTTCACTGCACCTGCACTACAAATGCACAGTTCAGTCCCTTCACTACACCTATACAGTTCAGTCCCTTCACTGCACCTTCACTGCACCTGCACTACAAATGCACAGTTCAGTCCCTTCACTACTTCTACACAGTTCAGTTCCTTCACTGTACCTTCACTACACCTGCACAGCTCATTCCCTTCACTACACCTACACAGTTCAGTCCCTTCACTGTACCTTCACTACACCTGCACAGTTCAGTCCCTTCACTACATCTACACAGTTCAGTCCCTTCACTGTACCTTCACTACACCTACACAGTTCAGTCTCTTCACTGTACCTTCACTACACCTACACAGTTCAGTCCCTTCACTGCACCTACACAGTTCAGTCCCTTCACTACACCTACACAGTTCAGTCCCTTTACACCTATACAGTTCACTCCCTTCACTGCACCTTCACTACACCTGCACAGCTCAGTCCCTTCGCTACACCTACACAGTTCAGTCCCTTCATCACGCCTACACAGTTGAGTCCCTTCACTACACCTTCACAGTTCAGTCCCTTCACTGCACCTACACAGTCCCTTCACTACACCTACACGGTTCAGTCTCTTCACTACACCTACACAGTTCAGTCCCTTCACTACACCTACACAGTTCAATCCCTTCATTACACGTACACAGTTCAGTCCCTTTACTGCACCTGCACAGTTCAGTCCCTTCACTACACCTACACAGTTCAGTCCCTTCACTACACCTACACAGTTCAGTCCCTTCACTACACCTACACAGTTCAGTCCCTTCACCACACCTACACAGTTCAGTCCCTTCACCACACCTGCACAATTCAGTCCCTTCACCTACACAGTTCAGTCCCTTCACTACACCTACACAGTTCAGTCCCTTCACTGCACGTTCACTACACCTACACAGCTCAGTCCCTTCACTGCACCTACACAGTTCAGTCCCTTCACTGCACCTACACAGTTCAGTCCCTTCACTGCACCTACACAGTTCAGTCCCTTCACTGCACCTTCACTACACCTACACAGCTCAGTCCCTTCACTGTACCTTCACTACACCTGCACAGTTCAGTCCCTTCACTACACCTACACAGTTCAGTCCCTTCACTACACCTACACAGTTCAGTCCCTTCACTGTACCTTCACTACACCTGCACAGTTCAGTCCCTTCACTACACCTACACAGTTCAGTCCCTTCACTGCACCTTTACTACACCTGCTCTGTTCAGTCCCTTCATTACACCTACACAGTTCAGTCCCTTCACTGCACCTTCACTACACCTGCACAGTTCAGTCTCTTCACTGTACCTTCACTACACCTGCACAGTTCGGTCCCTTCACTACACCTGCACAGTTCAGTCCCTTCAATTCACCTACACAGTTCAGTCCCTTCACTGTACCTTCACTACACCTGCACAGTTCAGTCCCTTCACTACACCTACACAGTTCAGTCCCTTCACTACACCTGCACAGTTCAGTCCCTTCACTACACCTACACAGTTTAGTCCCTTCACTTCACCTTCACTACACCTACACAGTTCAGTCCCTTCACTGCACCTTCACTGCACCTACTCAGTTCAGTCCCTTCACTACACCAACACAGTTCAGTCCCTTCACTGTACCTTCGCTACACCTACACAGTTCAGTCCCTTCACTGCACCTACACAGTTCAGTCCCTTCACTGCACCTTCACTACACCTACACAGTTCAGTCCCTTCACTGCACCTACACAGTTCAGCCCCTTCACTGTACCTTCACTACACCTGCACAGTTCAGTCCCTTCACTGCACCTACACAGTTCAGTCCTTTCACTGTACCTTCATTACACCTACACAGTTCAGTCCCTTTACACCTACACAGTTCAGTCCCTTCACTACACCTGTACAGTTCAGTCCCTTCACCACACCTACACAGTTCAGTCCCTTCACTACACCTACACAGTTCAGTCCCTTCACTGCACCTACACAGTTCAGTCCCTTCACTACATCTACACAGTTCAGTCCCTTCACTACATCTACACAGTTCAGTCCCTTCACTACATCTACACAGTTCAGTCCCTTCACTACATCTACACAGTTCAGTTCCTTCACTACATCTACACAGTTCAGTCCCTTCACTACATCTACACAGTTCAGTCCCTTCACTACATCTACACAGTTCAGTCCCTTCACTACATCTACACAGTTCAGTCCCTAAACTACATCTACACAGTTCAGTCCCTTCACTACACCTACACAGTTCTGTCCCTTCACTACACCTACACAGTTCAGTCCCTTCACTACACCTACACAATTCAGTCCCTTCACTACACCTACATAGTTCAGTCCCTTCA
>NC_091292.1:93524947-93532447 GCF_038502225.1 Cherax quadricarinatus
TGTAAACTTTGATGAGGCAACAGTGTAAATTTTGATGAGGCAACAGTGTAAACTTTGATGAGGCAACAGTGTAAACTTTGATGAGGCAACAGTGTAAACTTTGATGAGGCAACAGTGTAAACTTTGATGAGGCAACCGTGTAAACTTTGATGAGGCAACAGTGTAAACTTTGATGAGGCAACAGTGTAAACTTTGATGAGGCAACAGTGTAAACTTTGATGAGGCAACAGTGTAAACTTTGATGAGGCAACAGTGTAAACTTTGATGAGGCAACCGTGTAAACTTTGATGAGGCAACAGTGTAAACTTTGATGAGGCAACAGTGTAAACTTTGATGAGGCAACAGTGTAAACTTTGATGAGGCAACAGTGTAAACTTTGATGAGACAATAGTGTAAACTTTGATGAGGCAATAGTGTAAACTTTGATGAGGCAACAGTGTAAACTTTGATGAGGCAATAGTGTAAACTTTGATGAGGCAACAGTGTAAACTTTGATGAGGCAACAGTGTAAACTTTGATGAGACAATAGTGTAAACTTTGATGAGGCAATAGTGTAAACTTTGATGAGGCAACAGTGTAAACTTTGATGAGGCAATAGTGTAAACTTTGATGAGGCAACAGTGTAAACTTTGATGAGACAATAGTGTAAACTTTGATGAGGCAATAGTGTAAACTTTGATGAGGCAATAGTGTAAACTTTGATGAGGCAACCGTGTAAACTTTGATGAGGCAACAGTGTAAACTTTGATGAGGCAATAGTGTAAACTTTGATGAGGCAACAGTGTAAACTTTGATGAGACAATAGTGTAAACTTTGATGAGGCAATAGTGTAAACTTTGATGAGGCAACAGTGTAAACTTTGATGAGGCAATAGTGTAAACTTTGATGAGGCAATAGTGTAAACTTTGATGAGGCAACCGTGTAAACTTTGATGAGGCAACAGTGTAAACTTTGATGAGACAATAGTGTAAACTTTGAGGTGATGTAAATATTCATGATGCAACAATATAAACTTTCACAGGCATCAGTGTAAACTTTCACGGGGCAATAATGTAAACTTTTTCTGGGGGCAAGAATGTAAATATTGTCTGGGGCAACATCATGTAAAGGTACGGCAGTACTAGGAGACAAACCTGCAGGGTTGAATTTGGTCTTCACGCAGAGTGAAGCAAGTGAAGCAGACATATAAGAAATTTAATATGAAGAACTTGCAGAAGCCTGTGACAGTATGGACACTAGTGCTGCAAGAGTAGAAATGTAGAGACTAGTCATTGCTACGTTTTGACTACCTAGTAAATGTGATGAATGCTTCTTTGTATAATATATACTGACTATTTTACAAAGAGGCACTCATCACAGAAAGTAGGATAGAGAGAAACAGGTAAAACTCAGACTACAGAAGAGGCATGCATGCAGGGATGACAGATCTGGGTGGAATGCAGTGAGAGGGAAGACTGGAAAGTTTGAATGGCATCAGACGATGCAGAAGCTAATGACAGTGTTTAAGGAAACTGTGGGCAGGTTTACACCTATGTCGGTTACTAGGACTATTAGCTTTAAGTAGAAGAGAGAGGTATCCTTTGTATGTTATGTCCATGTATAGTTACACCTACATAATGCCAAACACAGAGCATGGAAATTATGCAGAAAGAGAGAGGGACAGCATAGGGTGGAGCAGAAGAGCTATGAGCAACAATATAATGATAAAAAGGACTCCGTAAGACAATTGTAAACTAGGCAGCAAAGGCCAAGCGGAACCGAAAGTGATGCACAGTCACTTAAGACGGTCGATTACGGTAAGAGACCAGGTAATGAGACTCGAGAAGGAGGTGAAACTTGAAAAAGGAGTACTGGGAGGTATGTGAAGAATTGAACAGACTTGAAGTCTTCACTGAGGAATCAGCGGAGATATTGGGAAAATGGAATAAAGCACAGACTGGAGAAATTAACAAAACAAGTAAGTGAAAGATGTCCTAAGATAATTAGATACTATAAAATCAGTTGCACTATGTGTGATGCTGCCGTGAGACCTCGATAAAGAACATGAAGATGTAACTTCATAGCTAGAATCAACAAGTAGATAAGAATTACGCAACTGCCGGACAGCAGTTGATTACATCGACTCCAGGCTGGGGAACTGATTAATTACCTCAAACTCTTAATCTTCAACCATTCTTCAAGAGAAAGTATCAGAATGGACAAACTGAAGGTTACGAGTGGTTCCTCAAGGACAAGCGTCAAGTCCATCGTGTAGTGTGCGGCGCCAGCATGAACCTGCATATAATCAAGCACGTTCAGAACCTCAGTATCCAAACCTTTCTGATGAGATTGGTGCTCAGAACTGAGGGAGCTTGACTACGAGAGAGACTTAAGAGCTCACACTAACAACACTCGAAGAGAGGAGCACCAAGGGGAGTCATGATGACATACACAAAACTCAAGGGATTAGACATGACGGAGAGGGAGAGGATGTTTGAGATGTGACGAGAGGGAGGTAATTTCACACAAGTGCACACAAACTACTTAACGCTGTGTTCCCTCTCCCTCTTCATCATTATCCATCTCTCGTCTTTCCATTTCGCTACCTTCTCTTTCCTTCCATTCCATCTCTCCTCGTCTTTCCTTTCAAGCCAGCTTTCCTCCCATTCCCTTTCCTTTTCTTCTTTGGCCTTTCAGTCCAAGACCACTGCCATTTTCTGTTTCACCTCCCCCCCCATGGTACTGGCACTACAGGCCTGAATGTGGCAGTAAAGTGCCACCATCTTTCCCCTTCCTATCCTCTTTCCACGCTGCCGCCTCCATTTAAGACAGTGTCCACTCAAGACATTATTTATCACCTTGTAGTAAGCTTCCTCTCTCCTAAACTTCCTTGTATTTGTTTCATTCACTCATTAAATGTTAGGAGAGTAAAGCAGCTTGTATGTACGGCATCTTGGCTGCAACAGTAGCCCATCTCATTACTTAACAACCCATCCTCAGAACAATTGTCACTTTTTCCACGTAAGTTTGGTAAGGTTATGTTAGGTTTAGGTTAAGGGAAGGTTAGTTAAGGTTAGGTTAGTTAGGATAGGATAGGCAAGGTTAGGTTACAACGAAAAAACTGTAAATATAAGAAAAAAACAGTCTGCCGCGCGAACAGAAAACGGGCACCAACTAATGTAAAACAGTGATAATTCAACTGTTGAAGGTTCCGTTAACAGCCATCCATTTAACTCTCCTTACAACAGTGCCGTGATGTCTGCGATTAAAAGGGAGGTCCGCTTAACAGACGTAGGATCGAGACTACCACTCAATGTACTGAATGCTCAACAACGGGTTTATTTACTATATATATATAAAATATATATATATATATATATATATATATATATATATATATATATATATATATATATATATATATATATATATATATGTAGTGTCTGTAATGTCTTACGTGTTATTAATAAGAAGTGTGATGGAGGCTGAATTATTGAAACTAGTTAGCGGTGGTTCAGTGGGTGATTATGATGGTTAGTGGTGGTTCAGTGGGTGTGGGTGTTTGGTATGGTGATTAAGTGGGCGATTAACATCGTTAGTAGTAGTTTAGTGGGTGATTAGTGCGACATTAGTGGTTTAGTGGATGGTTAATTAGTGTGACAGCGAGTAGTGGTTTAGTGGATGGTTAATTAGTGTGACAGCGAGTAGTGGTTTAGTGGATGGTTAACTAGTGTGACAGCGAGTAGTGGTTTAGTGGATGGTTAATTAAAGTGGAAGAGGAGAACTTTAGTTGGTAATTAATTAGGAGATGGGATTTAGTAGGTAATTACTGAGCCTGTGAGAAATGTTTTCATCTGGTGCGTTATTAAGCCTGCCGTCTTTTATAAGAAGGCACACGTGTTACCATCTTGAGACCCATCACGTGTTTACTGGGTGCTCTCTCTGTCTCGCTGGCGCGTGCACGGCGCTCCAATAAATTGATTGTAACGAGTGAAGGGACTGAGGTAGGTGTAATGGGCGTGGTTGTTGCGTAAAGTTGGGAGGGAGGGAGGGAGGACTGGTGGGAGGGAGGAACGGAGGACTTGTTGGAGGGAAGGAGGGATAGATGGAAGGCTAGTATGAGGGAGGGGCGTACATTCAAAAGCGATTCGTTGAGTGATTGGGCAGTTAGAAGATATTAGGAAGGTTGCAAGTTGTGGGTGGGCAGATAGTTGTGTATCAGTGGTGTAACAGTAGTATCTATGATTAATACAAGTGATGTAATAAAATATCGCCCTACACATATAATATTGTTCAAGTCGAACGTGTCTCCTTACATTTTTAAATGAACACCCGTTAATTCTTCGTCTTTTGAGACAGGTGAGGTACGGGAATGGCACAGGTGCATATCCTGGTCTTTGCAAAAAGGCCTGTGTTGCATATCCTGGTGTTTGCAACAAGGTCTGTGTTGCATATCTTGGTGTTTGCAAGAAGGTCTGTGTTGCATATCCTGGTCTTTACAACCAGGTTTGTGTTGCATATCCTGGTCTTGACAACCAGGTCTGTTTTATTTTCTGGTCTTTGCAACCAGGTCTGTTTAACTTGCCCTGGGCTTTGCAACAGGGTCTGTTTTACTTTCTGGTCTTTGCAACCAGGTCTGTCTTATTTGCCCTGGTCTTGAAAATCAGGTCTGTTTTACTTGTCCTGGTCTTGATAACCAGGTCTGTTTTACTTGCCCTGGTCTTTGCAACAAGGTCTGTTTTACTTCCTGGTCTTGACAACTAGGTCTGTATTATGTAAGGAGATATTAGGTCTTAACTTATCTTCTGAAAATTCGTTAATATTTTTCTAATTAATCTTTCAGCACAGGGTAATTAAACATATGTCAGATGGTAGTTCAGTAGTTTAAGATGGCTGTATATATATCGTAGTAGTATGTCCCAATAGTTTAAGGTTGCGTGTGTCCCAGTAGTTTAAAAGTTGTGTGTGCCTCAGTAGTTTAAAGGTTGTGACCGAGAAGCGATTACAGGTATCCCATTTGGTAATATTTCGTAGGTCCAGTGTTAGGTGTACGTCTTGTCCATTAGTGGATCAGAGGTAGGTACATTCCGGTCGGCCATTTAGTAGTCAGAAGGAAGTATGTGCCATTACGAAGCAGTTAGACTTAGAGGAAGTTGTTCATTTCGCTGGGTTATTCAGCGAGGGTAGTTAGACTTGAGATTGTTAGACTCGCTTCAGTTTGTTCTAATCGAGAGAGTTGGACGTGTAGCAGTAATGGGAAGAGACTCTGAAGGACCAGGGAAATTCCTGGATGTACTGCTGTAGTGAGGGAATTTTGTTATTGTGTAAAGTGGCGAAGGACGGAAGTAAGCTAAATTCCTGGAAATGCTATTATAGTAGGAGAATTTGGTATTGTATATGGCCGTTGGGGGTGAGAGAAATTCCAAGGAGCGATATTGTATTGTAGGATTTTGTTATTGTAGTAGGTAGTAGGTTGGTGGAAAGCAACCACCCAAGGAAATACCTCCGCGTTGTCCTGTGAGTGGGAACGGAAGCCTGTTAAATATTTTACTCTCACAGAATTGCTGGTCTTTTCTTTCTGGTTTGTCTGAAACGGAAAAGAGAAGAGATATTTTATAATTATGGACATGGAAGATACTTGAAGGCCCGGTCCGTAAGCGTGGAATAAAACCAGTGAAGAGCAGGGGGGCCGTGGGTATAATTAGAGAAGACTGTGTCAACATCCGTTGCCCAAGACTCTTCAACATATCACCATCAGATATCAGAAATATTGCCGGAACGAAGATAAAAATTCAAGAAGCTGAACGGCTTCCAGCTACTGGTGCCGGATCAGCAGAGTTGTGCTGGTTAAATAAGCCTGCGGTCAGTTAGCATCAAGAGCCTGGTTGATCAGGCGCTCAACATGTAAGTTTGGTCTCAGGCTGAGACGCAGGGAAAGGGGGTAGAAAACTCCTCACAACAGGTCACAGGTAAAGCATATTAAACAGGTTTACTGGCAAGTAAATTTTACAAACTTCTACCTACGTTTATTTTACATATTTATTTTGCTGTGTTCATCTTATTCTCGTTTCCTTTCTTTGAACTCTTTCGCTTTCACCTGTTTCAGTTACTTGACATCGTATCAGAATCCATTATATATTAATCCAGCCTTTCCTCTTAAAAACTTAAAAATGATAAAAAAAAATCGATTTTATCTTATATTTCATTTATTGCCGCTGTGGTATGTTACAATTGGTTATTTTTAGGAACAGAGAACAAACTAATCTATCCTAAATAATGTAAATTAAGAATTTAGCTGCAGATCATAAGTTAGAGACAGCCACACAGACTCTTAAGATGAAGAGACAGCCACACAGACTCTTAAGATGAAGAGACAGCCACACAGACTCTTAAGATGAAGAGACAGCCACACAGACTCTTAAGATGAAGAGACAGCCACAAAGACTCTTAAGATGAAGAGACAGCCACACAGACTCTTAAGATGAAGAGACAGCCACACAGACTCTTAAGATGAAGAGACAGCCACACAGACTCTTAAGATGAAGAGACAGCCACACAGACTCTTAAGATGAAGAGACAGCCACAAAGACTCTTAAGCTGAAGTATCAGTGTTTGCTCAACTTAATGAAACTTCACTACAGTTATTTATTTCCTGTACTCCATAAAATGTTTACATCCTCTGAAAACATGTAATTGTTTCTTAAGGTGTTACCAGCGATGCGCAAGAACATTTATCCATGTACTGTTCTTCACATTTTGTCCTCGTACCATTCTTCACATTTTTCTTTCAATCAAATACATCATCCTTTGTAACCTGTTAATTTATTTATTTGCTCTTATATTATGCAGTTTGTAAATGATCCTTTAACGAGGAACTCAAACGGAAGTTTGTTTTAGATATAAACACACGAGGTTGGATCATCCATTCGTTTCTTTATAATTTATGCAACTCACTAGATGAGTTGCACATGATTTTGTGTGTGTGTGTGTGTGTGTGTGTGTGTGTGTGTGTGTGTGTGTGTGTGTGTGTGTGTGTGTGGCGACTGTGTTGGCACACACTTCTCAACAACACGCGGTATTGACCAGCTGCATTGTAGTGATGTGCAGTACACCATGACCGCTGTCTGCACACCTTAATTGTCTGCCCGTCCGGATGTAATGCTGCTCACCATGCAACCACCAGTAGCACCACCACCACAATGATAAACCATTAGCACCACAACCATCATCATAACCATCACTTGTACCACAACCATGATAACCACCAGTAGCACCACAGCCATCATAACCACCACTAGCACCACAGCCATCATAACCATCAGTAGCACCACAACCATCATAACCATCAGTAGCACCACAACCATCATAACCATCAGTAGCACTACAACCATCATAACCATCAGTAGCCACTACAACCATTATAACCACCACTAGCACCACAACCACCACTAGCACCACAACCATCATAACCATCAGTAGCACCACAACCATCATAACCATCAGTAGCACCACAACCATCAT
>NC_091292.1:93534947-93587447 GCF_038502225.1 Cherax quadricarinatus
TATAAATGTCGTGCCGAATAGGCAGAACTTGCGATCTTGGCTTAAATAGCAACGCTCATCTTGCCATATAGGACAAGTGAAAATTTGTGTATTCAATAATTTCGTCAAAATCATTCTGAACCTAACGAAAAAAAATATATTTCATTGTGTTTGTTTAGTATTAAATTATTGTAAATAAATCTAAAATATATTTAGTTGGGTTAGGCTAAAATAAATTGTTCTTGTTATAATAAGGTTAGGTAAGTTTTCTAAGATTCTTTTGGTGCAAAATTATAATTTTGTACATCAACATTAATGAAAAAAGTATATCTTTAAACGTATAAGAGAAAATTTTAGAAATGACTTAATTTTAAATGAGTTCTTGCTAATTGACCAGTTTTACATATTCGGCACGACATTATATATATAATATATATATATATATATATATATATATATATATATATATATATATATATATATATATATATATATATATATATGGTCCACCTCTGGTGTAAATTGTGGGAGCCACAGCCTCGGAGAAGTGGATAAAAAGCTTCAAGGAAGAATATTTTAATTTCTTCCTGAAGCCGTTTGAATATTCCACTTCCCCTACCACCCCATCTTTTCATTTTTTTTTTTTTACCAATAGGAATATTTTATTACATAATATGGTACAGAAGATTTAAGATACATTGTTAATATAAAGGTGGCATATACGGTACATGTTGTTACGTGTGTATCACCGATTATAAGGCGAAAATCTCATCCAGCTCCTCAGAGCTGGGGCGTGTGCCCAAAATACAGCAAGCATTACCCCTTTGAACAGCCGCACTGAGCCGCTAGAACAGAAAACTAGCTGCCCTGGGATCCCTAATTACCCTGATGAGTCTTTTTCCCAGCTCCTTAACGAATTTAGATGCATTCTTTCCCCATGAGCCAAGGGCCTCTGAGCCTATGGGAACAAACATATAATGATGGGCAAGTTCTCCATATTTTCTAGACTTTTGGGACTCCCTGAAGCTGGCAGCTGCCCCTCCTTCCTCCCTGGTGTATTGGAGATAGGTATCAGCCAAGGTAGATGCACATGTATAGTCCCACACCACCTGCTTCCCGTCTGTCCAGGCTTGAAGGGTGATACCATCTGAACGCTTCTGGCCCATCAGATCTGCGTAGCTGGGGTGGCTCCCTTACTGCTGGGCATCCGGCTGTTGTGAGGCTCCTCTTGATAATGTTATTAACCTCCTCATGTCTTGCAATCTTTCCCTCGGATTTACAGCACACAAGACCATGGTACCCGAATCGGTCTGCTGCTTCACTGCCACAAATACACCTGTATTCGGCGAGAATAGGGGCGAAGGTCTACACGGATGGTCTGTGGGTCGAGGCGTGTGCCAAGGCTGGAGTTGGGAACAGCCAACACAAAGTCCCCTGCATGAGGGGCTCTAATTGCCAGGAGGCGGGCTCTTTCCTTCCCTGACTCACCCTGAAGCATTGTTGAGGCTATATTTTCCACTATTGGACCATCCCAGTGCGATTGTTTGTAGTTGTTGGGGGAAGCAGGTCTGGTTTCAGAGCCCGTTAGATTATCCCAGATCATGGCTCCGTCAATGAACTTTTGGTCCTGGACTCCAATCTTGTCCCTAAGATGCTCAGGGAGAATCGCTGCTACAAGCCCTCTGGATGCAATACATGAGGACAGAAAAGCAGGTAGCGCAATCTATGGCAATCCAGGTAACCTCCAGGTAGTCTGACTGGAAGTGTACCTTGGTTAAGTACTTTCATAAAAATCTGCCTCAGAATACTGTCACATTCGTGCAGTATAGGGTTATCATATGAAGGTGCACATCTTAGGAAATATGTCAACATGGGCAGAATCAAGCACTTTGTGAGAAGGTACATGGCATCCTGGGTGTCCAGATTGTTTATTCGTTGTTCTATTCTCCTTATCTCTTCCAATTTCTTCCTGAGAATTGTGTCAATGGCATTTCTCCTAGCAAGACACTATTTGTGGGGGCAATGACTGCTGCTCCTGGTAGTTTTGATCTCACTGCATTTATCACTTGCTAACTGACTTTGATGATTTCACATTTGGATGGATTCAGAATTAGACCCATTTCCTGTCCCTGTGTCATTACCTATGTAAGATCATCTAGGAGGGACTCCTTTGTACCTGCTAGTGTGCCATCATCTAGGAACCAGATGTTTAGCTCACTGGTCAGTCTGACTGTGATTTCCCTAACTGCTATACAGAAGAGAAATGGTGCAAGAGGATCTCCTTGTTGGACACCCTCCGATGATGTAATTTCATGCTCTCCAAAGAGAAGCATTGATTCCTTGCTATGCCCAGCTGAAACAAAAGGGAAGAGACCAGTGGAATGTTCTTGTACTGCTGTTAATACCACGTCTCTTTTCAGGAGATTAAATGCATTCTTGAAATCTAATTTTACCACTGCATTGTCCTCAGGCAGGTTGTTGATATACGCCCTTCTTGCATGAACCGCTGCTTCACTTCCTTGAGAGACCCCAAAGCCAAGCTGGTTTGGTTGAAGCATATATGTGTGTGTGTGTGTGTGTGTGTATATAGCTACAGTTAGAGTAAGAGGTAGATGGGACAAAGGGAAAATGGCAACAACAAGTAAGAGAGAGGTGAAAGTGTATAAACTAAAGGAGGGGGAAGTTAGGGTGAGATATAAGGAACTATTGGCAGAAAGGTGGGCTGGTGCAAGTATGAGTAGTGGGGAAGGTTGAAGAGGGTTGGAATAGTTTTAAAAATGCAGTATTAGAATGTGGGGCAGAAGTTTGTGGTTATAGGAGGGTGGGTGCAGGAGGAAAGAGGAGTGATTGGTGGAATGAAGTAAAGGGTGTGATAAAAGAGAGAAAGGTAGCTTATGAGAGGTTTTTACAAAGTAGTGTTATAAGAAGGGTTGAGTATATGGAGAGTAAAAGAAAGGTGAAGAGAGTGGTGAGAGAGTGCAAAAGGAGGGCGGATGATAGAGTGGGAGAGGCACTGTCAAGAAATTTTAATGAAAATAAGAAAAAAATTTGGAGTGAATTTAACAAGTTAAGAAAGCCTAGTGAACGAATGTATTTGTCAGTTAAAAACAGAGTAGGGGAGTTAGTAGATGGGGAGATGGAGGTTTTGGGTAGATGGCGAGAATATTTTGAGGAACTTTTAAATGTCCATGAAGTAAGGGAGGCTGTAATTTCAAGCACAGGTCAGGGAGGTGTAACATCTTTTAGGAGGGAAGAATAGCAGGATGAGAGTGGGGGGGAGAGGTGCGTGAGGCATTACGTAGAATGACAGGGGATAAAGCAGCTGGAACTGACGGGATCATGACAGAAATGTTAAAAGCAGGAGGGTATATAGTGTTGAGTGGTTGATATTTTTCTTTAATGTATGAAAGTGGGGAAGGTACCTAGGGATTGGCAGAGAGCATGTATAGTTCCTTTATATGAAGGGAAGGGGGACAAAAGACATAGTAAATTTATTCCCCTATAATTTTTACAGAGTATACCAGGAAAAGTGTACAGTAGGGTTATTACTGAAATAATTAGAGGAAAGACAGAGTAGGATTTCGGATGAGCAAGGAGGCTTTAGAAAGGGTAGGGGATGTGAAGATCAAGTGTTTACATTGAAGCATATATGTGAACACTATTTAGACAAAGGTAGGGAAGTTTTCATTGCATTTATGGATTTAGAAAAGGCATATGATAGAGTGGACAGCTGAGCAATGTGGCAGATGTTGTAAGTATATGGAATAGGTAGTAAGTTACTAAATGCTGTAAAAAGTTTTGATGAGGATAGTGAGGCTCAGGTTAGGGTGTGTAGAAGAGAGGGAGACTACTTCCCGGTAAAAGTAGGTCTTAGAATGGGATGTGTAATGTCACCATGGTTGTTTAATATATTTAAAGGGGGGTTGTAAAAGAGGTAAATGCTAGGGTGTTGGGGAGAGGGGTGGAATTAAATTATGGGGAATCAAATACAAAATGGGAGTTGACAGTTACTTTTTGCTGATGATACTGTGATTATGGGAGATTCTAAAGAAAAGTTGCGAAGGTTAGTGGACGAGTTTGGGAGGGTGTGTAAAAGTAGGAAGTTGAAAATGAAGATAGATAAGAGTAGGGTGATGAGGGTATCAAATGATTTAGATAAAGAAAATTTGAATATCACATTGGAGAGAAGGAGTATGGAAGAAGTGAATGTTTTCAGATATTTGGGAGTTGACGTGTCAGCGGATGGGTTTATGAAGGATGAGGTTAACCATAGAACTGATGAAGAAAAACAGGTGAGTGGTGCGTTGAGGTATATGTGGAGACAGAAAACGATATCTATAGAGGCAAAGAAGGGAATGTATGAAGGTATAGTGGTACCATCTCTGTTATATGGGTGTGAAGCTTGGGTTGTAAATGCTGCAGGGAGGAGGCGGCTGGAGGCAGGGGAGATGTCCTGTCTAAGGGCAATGTGTGGTGTAAATATTATGCAGAAAATTCGGAGTGTGGAAATTAGGAGGTGTGGAGTTAATAAAAGTATTAGTCAAAGGGCTGAAGAGGGTTTGTTGAGGTGGTTTGGTCATTTAGAAAGAATGGATCAAAGTAGAATGACATTGAGAGCCTATAAATCTATAGGTGGGTAGGGGTCGTCCTCGGAAAGGTTGGAAGGAGGGGGTAAAGGAGGTCTTGTGGGCGAGGGGCTTGGACTTCCAGCAAGCGTGCGTGAGCGTGTTAGGAGGGAATGGAGACGAATGGTTTGTGGGACCTGACGAGCATTTGGAGTGTGAGCAGGGTAATATTTAGTGAAAGGATTCAGGGAAACCGGTTATTTTTATATACCCGGACTTGAGTACTGGAAATGGGAAGTACAATGCCTGCACTTTAAAGGAGGGGTTTGGGATATTGGCAGTTTGGAGGGATATGTTACATATCTTTATATATGCTTCTAAACTGTTGTATGAGTGAGGTGAAAATGTTGAATGATGAAAGTATTTTCTGTTTTGGGATTTTCTTTTTGGGTCACCCTGCCTCGATGGAAGATGGCCGACTTGTTGAATATATGTGTGTGTGTGTGTGTGTGTGTGTGTGTGTGTGTGTGTGTGTGTGTGTGTGTGTGTGTGTGTGTGTGTGTGTGTGTGTGTGTGTGTGTGTGTGTATACAAGGAATTTGCAAGAGCAGGCGAAATATACATACACTGATCTCTGGCCGAAGGAGACTCGAACCTACGAACCTTGGAACAAGGTTCGCAGTGCTTTACCATTCTCACCACACTGGACCAATACCTTGGCACCCAGCTTGCGCTAGACGTTAATCCAAGGCAGCCAGCTTTCAGGGAGAAGGCTTATAGCTTTTCATCTCATCCCCTGCATGCATCAGCTTTAATAGAGATTTTAACAATACAAGGAATTCGCAAGAGCAGGCGAAATATACACAAACACTGATCTCTGGTCAAAGGAGACTCGAACCTACGAACCTTGGAACAAGGTACGCAGTGCTTTACCATTCTCACCACACTGGACCAATACCTTGGCACCCAGCTTGCACTAGACGTTAATCCAAGGAAGCCAGCTTTCAGTGTGGTGAGAATGGTAAAGAATTACGCAACTTGTTCCAAGGTTCGTAGGTTCGAGTCTCCTTCGGCCAAAGATCAGTGTTATATATATATATATATATATATATATATATATATATATATATATATATATATATATATATATATATATATATATATATATAGGTAAAACTGGTCAGTTAGCAAGAACTCATTTAAAATTAAGTCTTGTCTAAATTTTTCTCTTATACGTCTAAAGATATATTTTTTTCATTGATATTAATGTAAAAATTAATAATTTTGTACCAAAAGAACCTTAGAAACTTACCAAACCTTATTATAACAAGCGCAATTTAATTTAGTGTAATCCAACTAAATATATTTTGAATAAGTTTACAGTAATTTAATAATGAATAGACACAATGAAATCTATATTTTTCGTTAGGGTCAGAATGATTTTAGCGAAATTATTGCATTCACAAATTTTCACATGCCTTATTCTGCAAGAAGAGCGTTGCTGTTTAAGCCAAAATCGCAAGTTTTACATATTCGGCACGACATATATATAATAGTAAACAGGTGATATCACAATATGCAAAATAACCACTGTGAAAAACATAGTGAAATTCTAAGCACTTTCGATTTTTTTACATTATTGTAATTAACACTTTGTAGTTAACATATTTAATTTTTAGAATCCGTTAATTAGAAATAAAATTCTTTATAAATATACATGTTAGTGCTGTAAGGCCACGTATATTGGTAAAACAAAGAGGCATGTAATCAGAATTCATGAACACAAGGGCATAACATGTCGAAGAAACCATACCACGGGCGGGGATAGAACCCGCGATCAGAGAGTCTCAAACTCCAGACTGTGGTATGGTTTGTTTGCAATCGTGTCATTACGATTTCGTGGGTCATGTCGAAGAAAGCTCCAGATTACCAAGTCATCATTTTTGTCATTAAGGAACACCCAGACACGTACACTGACCTGGTAGTTGACCTCTGTCTCTGGTTTAGTTGGTAGTCAGTTAAACAGCGACGCCTCGTAATGGAGACGCTGCTGACACACCTCTAGAAACTTGGTATTTGAGGTATGCGCTACGGCGGATCACTAGCCGCAACAGCCTGGTTGACGAGACAAATACCAGAGGAGCTTGGCCCATGGAAGGGCTCTGGGAGAAGGAAAGCTCATCGAAGGTAAATGTTCCATAGTTACCGTCTTTCTGGGTATGTTTGAAGAAGCTTCGTTATTCTTGTCAATGTTCAGTACTTGTATTTGAAGTAATTTTAGTCATTAATGTTTTCTTTTTATAGTATTATTAAGATGATGCGCATCACTGCCCATCATCTGCCTTTCACCTTTGATATTGTTATTACGAGCCATTGTGTATTAATATGTTTTTTTAATCTTTTATTTGTACGTGGATTATACTAACCACTTGTATTATTTTGTCTCTATTTCAAATATTTTATTTATAATTAACAGATTTTGAAGTTGCAGTGTGTGTTAACGCTGAAACTTCAGTCATGGCAGTGTCCAACTAATAACTATAGCTACTATGATTATATATATTATATAATATATATAACTGTGTGTGTGTACAGTATATAATCACCTCAGGATGTACTTGAGCCGCATCAATGTTAAAAAATATTTTTTAACCTGGAGGTGGAAAGTATGTTCAACGAACAATGAGGTAATCGTGGTAGGTAGATTTATACCCAGTTACGAGAGTGCGTAAGAATGTACCCTGGAGGCAACAACAACAACAGCAGCAGCATCAACACATCAACAACAGTGGAGCAGCATGCATGGTTGTCACCGGAACAACAGTAGGGCGGAGGAGGACGCTGACACGCACAAGCTAAATTATTGATAGTAAAACCCAGGAGCCACGATTCACATAAATGTCAAAACCCGCTCCCTACACGCTACACCACCACCAGCAGTTCAATGTAGATAAATGCAAGGTTCTGAAGCTCGGGAGTGTCCATAACCCTAGCACTTATAAATTAAATGATGTAGAACTTAGCCATACAGATTGCGAAAAGGACTTGGGGGTTATGGTGAGCAGCAACCTTAAACCAAGACAGCAATGCCTAAGCGTACGTAATAAGGCAAATAGATTACTGGGATTTATATCAAGAAGTGTAAGCAACAGAAGTCCAGAGGTCATACTGCAGCTTTATACATCATTAGTAAGGCCTCACCTAGATTATGCAGCTCAGTTCTGGTCTCCATATTACAGAATGGACATAAATTCGTTAGAAAACATTCAGCGTAGGATGACTAAATTAATACATAGCATTAGAAATCTTCCTTATGAAGAAAGATTGAAGACTCTTAAGTTACATTCACTTGTTAGACGAAGAATGAGGGGAGACCTGATCGAAGTGTATAAGTGGAAGATAGGTATTAATAAAGGGGATATTAACAAGGTCTTGAGGATATCTCTCCAAGAGAGAACCTGCAGTAATGGATTTAAATTAGATAAGTTTAGATTTAGAAAGGACATAGGAAAGTATTGGTTTGGAAATAGGGTAGTTGATGAGTGGAACAGTCTACCTAGTTGGGTTATTGAGGCTGGGACTTTGGGTAGTTTCAAATTTAAGTTGGATAAGTACATGAGTGGGAGGGGTTGGATTTGAGTGGGACTTTCACATCAGAGCTTATTTCTTGGGTAGCATTGAAAATTGGGTTGGTCAAATGTTTGTTAGTGGGATGAATTGTAAAGGACCTGAACATCAAAATGGTATACAATACCGACAGGTTGGTAGGTAAGACACATGTGCGGCAGTTGGACGGCTTTGTTCCGAAGCGTTTCGCCTGCACAGTGGGCTTCGTCAGTCGGGTGCGGAGGGTGGGCGGGAGCAGTGGGGGTGTGAGGGCGATGTGGTCAGTCCATCACCCTTGGAGTCGTGGAATTTGGGGTTGTCGGTCCCTCGGCCTGGGGGGGTTCAGTTCCATAGTCAGTTCCTGACTGTGGAACTGAGCTTCTCCGGGCCGAGGGACTGACGACCTCAGATTCTGCGACTTTGGGGGTGATGGACTGATTACATCGTCTTCACATCTCTACTGTTCCTGCCTATTTTCTGTGTTCGACTGAGGAGGCCTGCTGTGTGGGCGAGGCGTTTCGGAGTGGAGTTGTCTGGCTGTTGCATATGTGTCTTACCTGTAAAGGACCTGCCTAGTATGGGCCAACAGGCCTCCTGCAGTGTTCCTCCTTTCTTATGTTCTTATGTTCTTATGAAGTCCACACACCGGACACGTGCCCGCCACGGTCAGTAGGCACGAGCTGCTAGACAGATGGAGACCTGGGTACCGGCTCTTGGCAACTGGGTAGGATTTTTTCCTTAAGCAGAATTTGGATATATTGGTATACTGTTATGCGACACTATGATCTTACATCAAGTGATTAAATATCTAGCTTGAACCAGGAGACCGCATTAAAGCAATGAGAATATCACCAAGTATTCCACTAAGGTAACCTCATAAGTTTCGTTTCAAGTAGAACTGGAGTTAGTATGGACTGGAAGGAGAGGTGGATGGGGTGGGAGGACCGTGTGAATATCTGCGGGAGAGGACTTGCTCTCCTGAAGGTATCTGCAGGTTGCCCGCCGTGGGCACGGAAAAGTGGCTTAGTTTGTTCTTGTAGTGTAGGCGAACGAGGTACACGCATCGCCGCCCGACCTCCTGCTTTTGATCGCTAAATAACTGACCTTTTTCGCGTCCGTTGTGGCGGAAGGGAGGAGAGGCAGGTGTGGATGGAGAGTTTGTTTAATAAAAGTGAATGCATCAGCGGCTTCCTTATTCTACACGATAGTTATATGGTTGGAAACAAAGGTAGCAATGTTTCTCTGACATATTCCATCAAGCAGGATGGGTTTCAACCATAAAATCTGCCAGCGTATGTGGGGAGGTGTGTGGGTGGTGGAGTTCATCCCCGGGCCCTCAGCAGCTGCTGGCGTGAGGCTTCTCACGTAGTGTGGCTGGCTGGTGAGGACAAACTGGGCGGTGAGGACAAACTGGGCGGTGAGGACAAACTGAGCGGTGAGGACAAACTGGGCGGTGAGGACAAACTGGGCGGTGAGGGGGGTGGGGTGGATGGAGTTGGAAGGGTTGGAAGGAGGTTACCTGAACCTGGAGAGAGTTCCGGGGGTCAACGCCCCAGCGGCCCGGTCTGTGACCAGGCCTCCTGGTGGATCAGAGCCTGATCAACCAGGCTGTTGCTGCTGGCTGCACCATCATGGATGGAGTTGGAAGGAGGTGGATGAGAGGTGTGGGTGACAAGGTTCACCTCACACACACACTTCAACATTTCTACAGCTGCTCTTCTTGCTTTCCCAACCCTGCTCTCCCTTACTCCCTTACCTTACCTTCCCTTACCTTTCACTCTTCTGTCGATAACTCCCTGTCTACTTTCCTTCCCATCCCCCCTTCTCATCCCCCTTCCTCTCCCGTCCCCTTTGCTCTCCTCCCTTATCCCTTTTGCTTCCTTCCTTTTCACTTTTGCTTTCTTTCTTTCCATCTTTATTCTTCTTTCTTCTGCTCCACTCCCTACACCTACCTCCCTCTGTCCTTCCTCTCCCTATACGTCCCTCTCCCTACACGTCCCTCTCCCTACACGTCCCTCTCCCTACACGTCCCTCTCCCTACACGTCCCTCTCCCTACACGTCCCTCTCCCTACACGTCCCTCTCCCTACACGTCCCTCTCCCTACACGTCCCTCTCCCTACACGTCCCTCTCCCTACACGTCCCTCTCCCTACACGTCCCTCTCCCTACACGTCCCTCTCCCTACACGTCCCTCTCGCAACACCTCCCTCTCGCAACACCTCCCTCTCGCAACACCTCCCTCTCCCAACACCTCCCTCTCCCAACACCTCCCTCTCCCAACACCTCCCTCTCCCAACACCTCCCTCTCCCTACACCTCCCTCTCCCTACACCTCCCTCTCCCTACACCTCCCTCTCCCTACACCTCCCTCTCCCTACACCTCCCTCTCCCTACACCTCCCTCTCCCTACACCTCCCTCTCCCTACACCTCCCTCTCCCTACACCTCCCTCTCCCTACACCTCCCTCTCCCTACACCTCCCTCTCTCTACACCTCCCTCCCTCTACAATTCCTCCCCCTACACCCTCTACGTTTCCTCTCCCTACACCTCCCACCCTCTACACCTCCCTCCCGCTACACGTCCCTCCCTTTACACCCTTTCCCAGGAAACAGGGAGAGGTGACACAGTATCCGCTTAGATATGCGTCATACGCTCAGAATTCCGGTGGTGGGTCGAGCAGCAGGAGTTTGTGCGTCAGTATCGGTCAGGTAATGTGTTCTTGGACACCCAGTGTCGCCAGAGTGCCAGGGCCCCGTCGCCTCTAGCGGGTCGAACAGTGGTAGTCGAGGTCGACGCCAGTACTGAACACTGTAGAGTACAAACACTAGAATTTGCTACGGGGCTGAGGGGAAACAGAAGTCATTGGGCAAGTGTGACTCGTAATGTGAGTGTTAGTCTATAATGTATTATTTCCGCAAGTGGTAAACGGCTCTCTTCATTGTGCTCCGGGTTGGGGCGGTTGGAGGAGCGGGGAAATCGTTGGAGGAGGGGTGACTGCTGGGGGCGGGATAATTGCAGGGGGTAGGGCGGTTGTTGGAGAGGCGGGGTGGTTGTTGGAGGGGGCGGGGTGGTTGCTAGAGGGGTTAGGGTGATTGCTGGAGGGGGCGGAGTGGTTTGCTGGATGGGGTAGGGTGATTGCTGGAGGGGGCGGAGTTGGTGCTGGAGGGGGCTGGGTTATCGCTGGAGGAGGTGTGATTGTTCCAGGGGGCGGGGCAACTCTAGATTTATATCTTTGAGTTTCACTAGTTTTTTTTCTGTTGCCGGAGCCCGGCCTTTGACCAGGGTTGTCTGGTGCTTGTCTGATCAACCATGTTGTTGCTGCTGGCGGCCCGCTGGCCCACGTATCTATCACAGCTTGGTTGATCTGGCACCTGGTGAAGATACTTGCCCAGTTTTCTCTTGGACTTCTGCACTTGTCCGAGCACTGTTTCTGATTTCTGGTAAGATGTTAGTCTGAGGCCACGGATGTTGATACCTGTTGTGCCCACGGCGACCCTACATTTCACCGGGTTTATTTTTCACTACCAAATCTCTCAGCCCAATGTTATAGCAGTATACATATTTGGGACTCGGCCCTCAAGTACTTTGCAAATACATAATGTATCTCTCCTCCTCTCCATTGAGTACATATGTAGGACATTAAGGCGTTCCCAGTAATTTAAATTCTTTAGTGGTCCTATACGGGCCGTAAATGATCTCTGTATCTGTACCAGCTTTGATATATCTCCTGCACTGAACGGAGCCGACAACACTGAACAATACTCTAAACGTTTGAGTTTTTCATTCTTTCCATACCTAAGCAGCTGAAATTTATCATCATTGTACGTCATGTTGTTCTCCACTGCCCACTGGAAAACCCTCCTTTTTTCTTCCTGCAATTTTTCAGTGTCTTCTACCGATGTGACTCATGCTTATTTTGGTGTCATCTACAAATGAAATAAAACTGGCTATTGTGTTTATCTGTGTCTGTTATCAGGATAAGAAACAGCAGAGGTGCCAGGCCCGTACCTTGGGGCACTTAGCTTTTTGCCTCTCTAATGCTGGATTTTGCTCTGATTACCACTGTTCTTCTTTGTCAAAAACTTGAATATCCATCTGCTTACTTTCACTGTTATGTCTGTGGCTCACATGTTGTGTGCAATCGCCTCATGATCGCTTTCGTTAAACGCCTATCCAAAAGGAGGGGCGGGGCGACTGTTTCGGGGGTAGGGGCGGTTCCAAGGGTTCAGGGTGATTATTCCAGGGTTCGGGGTGATTGTTCTAGGCTAGGGGGTCGGAGTGATTATTTCAGAGGGTCTGGCAGCTGTTTCAAGGATCGGGGTCGGAGTCGGGGTGGTGGTTGTTCCAGGGGATCACAACAGTTGTTCCAGAGGGTCAAGACTCTAGAAGTTGCTCAAAGCACCGGGGCAGTTTTTGGAGGGAGGCCACTCAAGAGAGGTTCCTTGATGCTGGTGATGGGCTCGTGATCTAAGAACTGGGCCTGTGTTCCAATTCCTTGAATATAATGTGAATGTCTAAAAGATACATCACAATCTTCATCTGGAAGATACTTGAGGGATTGGAACCAAACCTAAACTCTGAAATATCTTCTTATGAATACAAGAGGCTTGGCAAAAGATGCAAGATACCTCCAATGAAAAGCAGGGAAAGTATCCAGTACTGTCTGCCAAGCTTCTTGTGTTCGTAAGTAGTAATTTCGGTGTGCAGGGTTGGTGTTAATCCCTCCAGTATCTTCCAGGTATAGATTATAATGTATTTCTCTCACCTACGCTCTAAAGGGTACAGTTCTAGGGTCTTCAAGCGCTTCCAGTAATTTAGATTCTCAACTGAGTTTATATGAGCTGGTGTGGTGGACAAAGGAGTCAGAGGACTGGTCTGCTTCTCATGGGGTTGACGAGATTCTTTGGGTTCGAGTCTCGACCAGTCGCAGTGTGTTCTTTCCTCTTTAATAGCTTGTTTCCGTGGTTGCCCTGATACCTGGTAATAAATCACCTGTTGTGGGTGGGAAAGACAAAAAAAAAAAAAAGATGGCAGCTGAAATAAGTCACAGTGATTGGCTGTACTGGATTATTATAATTTACCTAAAGTCAGTGCCGGATCAGCCGGGCTGTGGCTCGTACGTTGGACTGCGTGCGGCCAGCAGTAACAGCCTAGTTGATCAGGCCCTGATCCATCGGGAGGCCTGGTCATGGACCGGGCCGCGGGGGCGTTGATCCCCGGAATAACCTCCAGGTAACTTTGTTTCTGTGGTTAATAATCCACATAGAGTTTTCTTCACTCTTCCTCTCATGTGTCACTACACCTACTGTTAGCTTGCTACGGTGGCAGTGCTGATGGCGGTGGTGGGGTTGGTGATGGTTTTAACAATCACGGGAAGGCCAGGCAGGACCAGAATGGAACTGGATACACCGGATGCTCTCGCTCTCTCACACAAATCAACACAAACTCCCAACAATAGATTCAAACTGTAAAATACCTAATGAAACACGTTTGACAGTAACATGTCTGAAAACAGATATTCAAATAACATCTTTGAAGCAATAAACACAAATGTGGTGAAGCTTGTAGTACTTGTACAAACTTTGCAATTATGTAAATGTTTGTGATTAAAGTACAGCTCTGCTTCAGTAATTATGTCCTCACCTATGTACCCTCCCCTCTCTGTCTCTCCCCTCACCTACCCTCGTCTCCCTACTCCCTCACCCCAGCTATCCAACCCGACCTACGCACCCGACCCTTGGCTTCCTCCTACCCTCCTCTCCCACCTATCATCCGAACCCACGTATCCCACCCCAGCCTTGCCACGCCACCTACACACTTGCACTCCTCGCGTCCGCACGTACTTTCTTGTACTCTATGCCCTCAACCCATACCATATATTAATAGCAAGATTTTGTTTTCATAATATAATTATCATGCTAAACAACATAGCCACACTGTGGGTGTTCCCACAGTGTAAGTTTTATATTAACAGGGTAGTTACAGTGGGTGTTCCCACAGTGTAACTATCATACGAAACACTCGCTCTTTCTTTTCCATCTGTACGTTTTGTTCTTTTCCTTTATTTTACGTTCATGTTGCTTTCTCCCAGACCTCTCTACCCCGCCCTCCTTCGTCTCCCACCTCCTCCTCCTCTTCCTCCTCTTAATAACACAAATTATTTCACTGTTACGAAAATGGTCAAAAGGATGGCTGATGAAGATGCCTAATACAGTGAAAATGTAACGGGTTTTGTCTGACTTTTTGGGCTTATCATCGGTAATTTACATAAAGATTCAACGTATAATTGTACTTATGTGTACTGGTATCTAAATAAACTTGTTTCGCGCCATGGCCGCTAGGCTAGTGCTGCCATCTGGCGTGGGCCTAGTTCTACCTACAGCTCACTCCACGAGACCCAGCTGTGCTTCGTCTTCTCTCACCCTTGTCTGCCTGGTGTAACCCATTGCCAATAAACCACCTTCTAGTCTACGTGAGTTTATACTATCCTGCCTTACTTCTACCTCGTCGAACTACCCTGTAAACAAGGACAAGATGAATTGTCCATTCCGACATTTCTTCACACCGGCCATTACAAACATGTGACGTGTGTATTCTAGCAGACTTGGCGGGTCGCATTCAGCTGCCCTGCCCCGACCTGACCTGCCCTTGCTTTCATTGCCCCACCCCTGCGTACAATTGCCCCGCCCCGTAATCTCGCGTATATCATTACATTCATGGGGAGCGCTAAACACGCCTGGATCATACAGTGCGTGGGGGAACTTGGAGTTTACCTGGAGTCTGTTCCGGTGCTCTCACGGACGGGTCCTAGACCAGGCCACCTGGTTGCTGGCCACAGTCGCTGGCCACAGTCTAACGTATGCATCACAGCCCGGCTAATCTGGAATTGTTTTCGGGAAATTAACCGAGTTCCCTGAAGGAACCACGGCTCATCAACGTCCTCCCTTCATGCATGAAGGAAATTACCAGTAAACCTCTAGCTGTCTTCGAGAGAAAACTTAAAAAAAACAGTTCCTGATTAACCGAGTTGGGGTTTATACATTGGACTGCGGACGGCAGGCAATAACAGCTTGATCGATCAGGCCATCATCCACAATGCCTGGACTAGGACCAGGCGTGGGGGCAGTGGCTCAGGAAGCAACTCCAGGTAATACTTCATTAAAGAACAAAAGCACAATACCGTGACTACAATACACAAATAACCCGCACATAGAGAGAGGAGCTTACAACCATTTAGTCACACTGACTTTGTAAATGGTCCAACTCGGACCGAAACGTCGTCGTAAGCTCCTCTCTTCTATGTGCGGGTTATTTGTGTAATACTTTAAGACCTAATCTTGAGGGATTATGTAGAGAACCATTAAGAAATATAACCTAATTCTTTGAGAGTTTCCGACAAGTCAGCGTTTTGTTTCACAAGTTTTCTTAAATCTGCTGTTGTGGGAGGAAATAAGTATAACGAAATCATTACAGTAATGATTTACAGTGTCGACACTGAAGAATTACACACATGTTCAACACCTGGGTATCTTCTGTCTTCGACGGGATATACACACTGAGAAGTGTATTTCTCTCATGGTATATATGCTGAGGGTCAATCCCTATTTTAGGGTTTAATGTATTTTTGTCTGGTGGTAGAAAGTTGCCGTGCAGCCTTAATGACCCTAGTTTAGTCGACTGGCTTTAAACCCAATTAACCTTCGTATATCAGTATTGAATTAAGTCAATGGTTAGCGAAACGTCTTCAGATTAAGATACCCAGGTGTTGCACATGTCTGATACCTCGTGTGCTACGAAACGGTAAATAAACTGTTCTCTTTCTTCTAAGCTACAAGTTTGTGGTTGGTATTTGTTGACTGATAAGTGTCCGTTGAGTGACGGAGGGCTGTCAACAGCAGCAGCCTAGTCGACGAGGCTGCTGGCCTTTATGCCAGACCACGAGAGGAGGAACACTGGAAACAAGTCACAGGTAAATCACAGGCGATCATATGTTATGCTTGACGCATTTGCTGTAGTCATGCACTGAGATAGTGGCAAAGACTGTACATACCCTTGTCTGTATCCAGTTACAGTCGAGATACAGGAAGTTCTCAGCTTACAAACGCTCCAAGTTACGAACATCTGTACTTACAGACGGGGGACCTTAGGAAGAAATTAAACTTTTACAACCACCCAGATAATATAAATAGCCTCAAAGAGATATATCTATATTTTTCATGGAAGCCATTTTATTTACTGGTCTTTGGGTCTCCAAACTTTTACTAAACTTGAACCTCATCCAAATGAAGTGATTATATATATATATATATATATATATATATATATATATATATATATATATATATATATATATATATATATATATATATCTCATACAAACATTATCTCTCAGTCCACAGCAGGATTCGAACCTGCAAACTCGGCATCAGAGTACAAAGTGCTTAATCCACACAGCCAGACTCCAGAGAAAGTACTGTGGAGTCTGATGCCGAGTTTGCAGGTTCGAATCCTGCTGTGGACTGAGAGATAATATTTGCATGATTATATATATATATATATATATATATATATATATATATATATATATATATATATATATATATATATTGTAACCGCGAACGAGTGCTATTTAATTAATAACATCACTGCGACTAGCCGAGGACTCGAACCCATTTTGTTTTGGCCCGCCTCATGGTGAGCGAAATTCACATGACGCTCTAACCCACAGGACCGTTTAGTCCTAGTGTTGTGGACACGGGAAGGTGTTAACACCAGTGTTGTGGACACGGGAAGGTGTTAAAACCAGTGTTGTGGACACGGGAGGGTCTCGGGAGAGAAACGTTTACCACTGTACATGTGCAAGGTTTTGCTTGCGTGTCTTATTTTAAACCAAGGTGTAATGACTCAGGTGTGTTTACCTATTTTGGTCCTCTTTCAGGTACGTTGTCATGACAACAGTGACGTGAGTGATGAGTGAGGTGTTACACTACTCTCCCTGGAGCAGCACGTGACGTGAATGATGAGTGAGATGTTACACTACTCTCTCTGGAGCAAATCGTGACGTGAGAGGTGAGTGAGATGTCACACTACTCTCCCTTGAGGACCACGTGATGTGTGAGGTGAGTGAGATGTCACGCTACTGTTCCCTGGAACAGCATGTGACGTAAGGTGAGTGAGGTTTCAAACTACAAGTGACGTCTCTCCCCCACATATCATGAAAAGTGACGTCCCTCTCCCACTTCTCATGACAGGTGACGTCTCTTGCCCACCTCTCATGACAGGTGACGTCTCTTGCCCACCTCTCATAACAGTGACGTCTCTCGTGTTCCTATCATGACAAGTGACGTCTCTGTCCCACCTCTCATGACAAGTGACGTCCTTCGCCCACCTCTCATAACAAGTGACGTCTCTCGCATTCCTCTCATAACAAGTGACGTCTCTCGCGTTCCTCTCATGACAAGTGACGTCTCTCGCCCACAGCAACATTTCACATCACTGGAAAACAGGATGGTGATGCTGATAGCGCGCGCGCGCGCACGCACACACACACACACACACACACACACACACACACACACACACACACACACACACACACACACACACACACACACATTCATATGCACATTTCAAGGCATTTATTGAGGAAACTTTTCGCCACTAGTGGTTCAAGGACTGAAGAATCCATTGTTACGACTGAAATATCGCTCGTGGTCAAATGTTGCACCAGTAAATGTTTTGAACTGTTCATACAGTATGTGTCTTTATCTACATCTCGACTCAGTTTTCTCCACTATATATTCAGGCTTTGTTTAAGAACATAAAAACATAAGAAAGAAGGAACACTGCAACAGGTCTACTGACCCATGCGGAGCAGGTCCATGTGCCCCCCCCCCGGATTAGCCCAATGACCCACCCAGTCTGGCCACCTCCACTCAAGGAAGGAGCAAGGCACCAGACCCAGTAGCACACGCTAGTCAGGTCAAACTCACACTCACCCACACCCACTCCTGTATTTATCTAACCTATTTTTAAAACTACACAACGTTTTAGCCTGAATTACTGTACTCGGGAGTTTGTTCCACTCATCCACAACTCTATTACCAAACCATTGCTTTCCTATATCCTTCCTGAATCTGAATTTTTCCAACTTGAAACCATTGCTGCGAGTCCTGTCTTGGCTGGAAATTTTCAGCACGCTATTTACATCCCCTTTGTTTATTCCTGTTTTCCATTTATACACCTCGATCATATCCCCCCTAATTCTACGCCTTTCGAGAGAGTGCAGATTCAGGGCCCTCAGTCTATCCTCATAGGGAAGATTTCTGATACATGGGATCATCTTTGTCATCCTCCTCTGTACGTTTTCCAGAGCATTTATATCCATTCTGTAATACGGTGACCAGAACTGAGCAGCATAGTCTAAATGAGGCCTAACCAAGGATATATAGAGTTGAAGAACAACCTGAGGACTTCTATTATTTATACTTCTAGATATGAAGCTAAGAATTCTGTTAGCTTTATTGCGAACACTAATGCACTGTTGTCTTGGTTTTAGATTACTGCTAACCAGAACTCCTAAATCCTTTTCGCAATCAGTAGTAGTAAGAACTACATTATTTAGTTTATGTGTGGCATGGTTATTTAACTGTCCAACATTTAGAACTTTGCATTTGTCAATATTAAACTGCATCTGCCACTTCTTCGACCATTGCATCAGTCTATTCAAATCATCCTGGAGTGCTCTAGTGTCCTCATTAGAATGAATTGGACGGCCTATTTTGGTGTCATCAAATTTGCTTATGTCGCTATTTATTCCCTCATCTATGTCGTTTATGTAAATTGTGAAGAACAACGGGCGCAACACTGACCCCTGAGGAACACCGCTTGTGACGTGCCCCCATTCTGATTTCTCCCCATTTATGCAAACTCTCTGCTGCCTATTTGTCAGCCATGCCTCTACCCAGGAAAAAATTTCTCCTATTTCGTGTGCCTTAAGTTTCATCAATAGCCTCTGGTGTGGAACTTACTTATCTCTGTGAGAATGATTAAAGTCCCTGGTGGAAGAAACATCATGCAAGAAACCCCTCTCGCGTGCCCTAAGTACACTATGGAGGAGGAGCTTGGACATGGGTGAAATTCCACAGTCACTTAAAACAACGGATATAGCCCCACTCCATAAAGGTGGCAGCAAAGCATTAGCTAAGAACTATAGACCAATAGCTCTGACGTCCCACATCATAAAAATCTTTGAAAGAGTGCTAAGAAGCAGGATTGCAAATCACCTGGATTCCCAAAATCTGCACAATCCAGGGCAACATGGGTTCAGGGCAGGTCGCTCCTGCCTCTCACAACTACTGGATCACTATGGCATGGCCTTGGATGCACTGGAAGAAAATCAGAATGCAGATGTAATATACACAGACTTTGCAAAAGCATTTGACAAATGCGATCATGGCGTAATAGCCCATAAAATACGTGCTAAAGGAATAACTGGGAAAGTGGGGAGATGGATCTTCAACTTCCTAACAAATCGAACACAAAGAGTAGTGGTCAACAGAGTTAAATCGGAGGCTGCCATAGTGAAGAGCTCTGTTCCACAAGGCACAGTACTCGCCCCCATCTTATTCTTTATCCTCATATCAGACATAAACAGAGATATACACCACAGCACCGTATCATCCTTTGCGGATGATACTAGGATCTGCATGAGGCTGTCATCTGCTGAGGACGCGGTTAACCTCCAAGAAGATATAAACAAAGTTTTCCAGTGGGCAACGGTAAACAATATGATGTTCAATGAGGACAAATTCCAACTACTCCGTTATGGAGAACTGGAGGAGATAATAACTAGAACAGAGTATACTACTGACTCCGGCCATACAATAGAGCAGAAAAATAATGTAAGGGACCTGGGAGTAGTAATTTCTGAGGATCTCACTTTCAAGGATCACAACAGTGCCACGATCGCACGTGCAAAGAAAATGATAGGATGGATAATGAGAACTTTCAAAACGAGAGATGCCAAGCCCATGATGATCCTTTTCAAATCACTTGTTCTCTCTAGGCTGGAATACTGCTGTACATTAACATCTCCATTCAAAGCAGGTGAAATCGCAGATCTAGAGAGTGTACAGAGATCCTTTACTGCACGTATAAGTTCTGTCAAGCACCTTAACTACTGGGAACGCTTGGAAGCACTTGACTTGTACTCGTTGGAACGCAGGAGGGAGAGATATATCATAATCTATACTTGGAAAATCTTGGAAGGAATGGTCCCAAATCCGCACACAGAAATCACTCCCTACGAAAGTAAAAGACTGGGCAGGCGATGCAAAATGCCCCCAATAAAAAGTAGGGGCGCCATTGGTACACTAAGGGAAAACACCATAAGTGTCCGGGGCCCAAAACTGTTCAACAGGCTCCCATCAAGCATTAGGGGAATTGCCAATAAACCCCTGGCTGCCTTCAAGAGAGAGCTGGACAGATACCTAAAGTCAGTGCCGGATCAGCCGGGCTGTGGCTCGTACGTTGGACTGCGTGCGGCCAGCAGTAACAGCCTAGTTGATCAGGCCCTGATCCATCGGGAGGCCTGGTCATGGACCGGGCCGCGGGGGCGTTGATCCCCGGAATAACCTCCAGGTATGTATGCAACCCGTTGTGTGTGATGCAGTGTGGCAGGGAAACTCAGCTAATGTTCGTCCAGAGAGAGAGAGGACAGCGTGAAACAAGCTTTTATGCCACAAGACGGGCAGAAAGCAGCAACTTCACTCTGGCTGTACCCTTCTCCAGAACATCACTCCATCTGAGATCATACATACCCAGGATGACTCGAGAATGGAACACATTCGTACACCATAATGATGTCAACGAGATAAAGTCAGTTGATCAAATGAAAATGCTGGCCCACAGATGGCTCCAACTTCATCCTGTTCCCTACTTGTATGTCTCTTAACAATAAAAATGCTTTCAAATGAGCTGATGTAGGTAACAGCTCTTAGCTTGCCAATAAAGTTAGGAATCCTTAACCTGTAAATAGCTTGTCAATAAAGCTAGGGATCCTTAACCTTGGCAAACCCTGTGTAAAAAAGAGAGAGAGAGAGAGAGAGAGAGACGCACACCTCAAGACGCTGTTGAGGAAACGTGCCACCACAAGTGACTTCTTCAGTCCTAGGACTAAAGAATACTCTTTGCGAAACGTTTATTCAATAAATACCTTGAATTGTTCACGTATGTCTTTCCTACATGCTGTGGGTATCACCATGCCTCTCAAATCATAGCTTGCGTTAATCCCCATACTGTAAAATATGGGTGTGCAGCCGCATATTGCACTTGTATTTAATTTGGTTAACCAAAATAATACTACCCCTCCTCTACCTCGACCTGGTTTCAGGCCAGGTTGCGAGGTAGAATATACTTCGAACCGGCCATAGGTATGTTACGGGCACACATTTCAACAGCAGTGGGCAGGGTCCTTGGCCTCCCTTCCCTTCCTGTCCATCCCTCGGTTCACTCGTGCTGTTCTTCAGGTCGCCACTAGTCCATTACTAAACCAGCGTCAGTTCTACCTCCTACAGTTCCCCTCCGGCCTACCTCCACGTAATCCCAGGTCCCTCCTCTATTCCTCCCTTCCATCCCTTCTCCCTCAGTGTGAGAGAACATGTGTGTGGTGCCGTGTAACTCCCTGGTTACAGCATTCCACTCAGTTCGATTCCCTGACATGGAGAAATATATGGGCCAGTTTCCTTACACCCGCTACTGCCCAACTGGATGCGACCCTGTTGTGGGTCGCATCCAGTGGGAAAAAGTGTTAGAAAACTCTTAGTCTTGCTGGAATGTCATATCCTGTGTAAGAAGACTCCAGCAGCTTGTGAAAGCATTCATATGTTGGGGTGGAGGTGTTCGTGTACCTAATGTCAGGTTAAAAAAAAATACACGTGTTGAAAAAAAATGTTGCTATACAAACTCTGAGAAATTCCAGTCCCCTGCAACGTCTTCATGATCTTCTACCTCACCTTCGTCAGTATTTAAGACTCCATTCTCATGTTTCAGACCATGGAGCTGAACACTTCTCCAGGCTGAGGGACTTACCACCTCCAATACTATTTCTCCAAGGTTGATGGACTGATTACATCTTCTTTTCACTACTATACCTACTGCCTCGATATTTGACTGAAGAAGCATAGTGTGTAGGGGAAACGTTTCAACAATAAAGATATCCAACCGTTGGACATATGTCTTAATCATCAACATATCGATATTTTATACCAATTTCAACATGAGAAATTCCTGACGTGTATAACGTATGAATGAATGTGTTGGGTGAAAAGTGATTATAAGTAAAAGTATGTTCGGAGGAATATAACGAAATAATATCAGTAATAATAATAATAATAATATTACTGATATTGACATACATATAATAAATCCGGAGTAAGAAACCCACAAAACTGAACACTACGAATACTTTCCTTGCAGTGGTCAGTCCTGAGTGTTTTGTTTCAGCGTTCAAGTTAATATGTCTGGCAGGTTATTGTGTGGAGGGATACGACCTAAAGGGAAATTCCCGACATTCAGGTGTCAGTTTACACTCTTAATACAGTGAGAGAGGTGGGAGGAAGCGTAAAATAAACCCGGTGAAAAGCAAGGGTGCCACAACCTTTGTTTTACCTGTCTGCTGGAAAAAGCTCAGGTGTGGGTGAAACCTTGTGCCGATATAGTCTTCACTGTATTAATGCTTTGTTTGCAGCTTGTCGGTGTTGCCTCTTAGTATGAAAGGTTGCAACACAAGTTTTATTAGCGAAAGTTTCTTCCTGTGTAGAGCTTCATCAAGTTACAATAAGGTTACGCAAAGCGAAACGTTCTCCCAGTAACGGCTTGTTCTGCAACCTGTGTTAGTTTTTGCTCTAATGTAAATGAGGCTGTAAATCAGTAAGTGTAACTTGAGGCCAGACTGAGACACAAGGTACAGTAAGTGTAACTTGATGCCAGACTGAGACACAAGGTACAGTAAGTGTAACTTGAGGCCAGACTGAGACACAAGGTACAGTAAGTGTAACTTGAGGCCAGACTGAGACACAAGGTACAGTAAGTGTAACTTGAGGCCAGAATGAGACACAAGGTACAGTAAGTGTAACTTGAGGTCAGACTGAGACACAAGGTACAGTAAGTGTAACTTGAGGCCAGACTGAGACACAAGGTACAGTAAGTGTAACTTGAGGTCAGACTGAGACACAAGGTACAGTAAGTGTAACTTGAGGCCAGACTGAGACACAAGGTACAGTAAGTGTAACTTGAGGCCAGACTGAGACACAAGGTACAGTAAGTGTAACTTGAGGCCAGACTGAGACACAAGGTACAGTAAGTGTAACTTGAGGTCAGACTGAGACACAAGGTACAGTAAGTGTAACTTGAGGTCAGACTGAGACACAAGGTACAGTAAGTGTAACTTGAGGCCAGACTGAGACACAAGGTACAGTAAGTGTAACTTGAGGCCAGACTGAGACACAAGGTACAGTAAGTGTAACTTGAGGCCAGACTGAGACACAAGGTACAGTAAGTGTAACTTGAGGTCAGACTGAGACACAAGGTACAGTAAGTGTAACTTGAGGTCAGACTGAGACACAAGGTACAGTAAGTGTAACTTGAGGCCAGACTGAGACACAAGGTACAGTAAGTGTAACTTGAGGCCAGACTGAGACACAAGGTACAGTAAGTGTAACTTGATGCCAGACTGAGACACAAGGTACAGTAAGTGTAACTTGATGCCAGACTGAGAAACAAGGGACAGTAAGTGTAACTTGAGGCCAGACTGAGAAACAAGGGACAGTAAGTGTAACTTGATGCCAGACTGAGAAACAAGGGACAGTAAGTGTAACTTGAGGCCAGACTGAGAAACAAGGGACAGTAAGTGTAACTTGAGGCAAGACTGAGAAACAAGGGACAGTAAGTGTAACTTGAGGCCAGACTGAGAAACAAGGGACAGTAAGTGTAACTTGAGGCCAGACTGAGAGACAATAGCATCTTGGGGAAGCAACGCACAACTCACTAACTGATCACCTGCAGTATCCACTATAAAACACTGGCTTAAGTTGCTCTGCATTAGGACTGATGAAGCCACCAGTAGTGAAGTATTTCATTAATAAATGTCCTGAAGTGTACATGAGCTTGACCTGTGTCACTATAAGAACATAAGAACACAGCTCACAAGTATTAGTATAATGCGATTAAATATTAATGCAATAATACAGATGAGTTGAGTACATAGTTAATATAACTGTACACAAATAGTCCGCACATGGAGAGAAGAGCTGATAGCGACGTTTCGGTCAGACTTGGCTCATTGAGAGAGTCGTCGTAAGCTATCTCTCTCTCTCTCTCTCTCTCTCTCTCTCTCTCTCTCTCTCTCTCTCTCTCTCTCTCTCTCTCTCTCTCTCTCTCTCTCTCTCTCTCTCCTGTGCGTGGGTTATTTGTTCATTGTTCCAGTCATGGTATTGTGCCTTTTTGTTCTTCATTACAGACATGTTCTTGCATGAGGTGCTGCTGGTTGCTTTAGGATTTCGGCAAGAACTTGGTGCTCGGTGCTCCCGGACGAGCTACTTCGAGTCGTTCAGTTATTCGAAAAGAAAAAAAAACAGCCGTCAATGTTATATTTGGCATCATTGTTGTTAATCACTGCTGATTGGTTGAGAGAAGACTGCTGAGCCAATCATGCATAGTGAAAGGCAGTGAGGAAGGTGGAGGGAGCAGTGGGAGAGGAGGGGAAGGCCAAAGGGAAGGAGAGACTGAGGGAGAGAAAGGGAAGCGAGGGAGGAGAATGAGGGGGAGGGATGAGTTGAGTGGGAGGAAAGGGGTTGTGAGATAATGGGGAAAGAGGAATCTACCTGGAGGTTATTCCGGAGGGGGAGTCAACGCCCCCAAGTTCCGGTCCATGACCATGCCTCATGGATTAGGTCTTGATCAACCAGGCTGTTGCTGCTGACAGCACGAACTTCAGTGTATGAACCACAGCCCGGCTGGTCGGGCACTGACTTTAGATATCTATCCAGTTCCCTCTTGAAGACATCTCGGGGTCTTTTGGTAATCCCTCTTATTCATGATGGAAGGTTGTTGAACAATCTTGGGCCCTGGACACTAATTGTGTTATCTCTTAGTTACTCACGACCCCTTCCCCCTCCTTTTCATTGAAGGGATGTTGCACCGTCTCCCAAGTCTTTTACTTTCTTGGGGTGTGATTTTTGCATGCAGATTTGGGACAAGTCTCTCTGAATTTTCTAGGTATATATTATGATCTATCTTTTTCGCCTGTATTTCAAGGAGTACAGGTCAAGGGACTTTAAATGTTCCCAGTAATTCTCTGTACATTCTCCAGATCTGCAATTTTGCATGCCTTGAATGGACTGTAGTGTAGAGCAGTATTCCAGCCTAGAAAGAACAAGTGACTTAAAGAGGATCATTGTAGGCTTAGAATCCCTTGTTTTGAACATTCTTATTATCAAGTCATGCAAACTATATAACTGACATAAAGCACTAGCCCAGTAGAATTCGAGAAAGAAATAGAGAACATTGTCATGTGGGTTTTCGATACGTGGATAGGGTAAGAATACTCACGTAGGCTGGTAGTATTTATTTATTTTATTTATTTATTTATTTAAAAATTTGTGCACACATACAGAGGTACAAAAAATACAGAAAAGAGCAGTATGCCAAAGCCACTTATACTATGCATAGCATTACGGGCTGGCTTAAAATTAACTTAAGATGAACTAAGCAATGATGACATCGGTGATAAAACTTTAATGTAAACAGATTACTATAAAGCACAAGTGAGTATTACAAAGACAGGTCATATGGTTGTATGCATTGTTGTACATTCAGTAGAATGGAGTATTCTGTTAGGTAGTGTATTTAAAAAATAATAAAGTTAGATTGGGTTTTAGGTTTAACATTTATGTGATATAATTGTGAGAAACATTTAAGATATACAATTTATAAGGTTCAGTTATTCAGTATTTATTTGGTTTTGGGTGAGTAAGTGATCTTTGAGAAGAGACTTGAATTTATAAACAGGTAGTGTTTCTTTTATATTTACAGGTAATGAGTTCCAGATTTTAGGGCCTTTTATGTGCATTGAGTTTTTGCATAGTGTGAGATGGACACGAGGAACATCAAAGAGTGATCTGTGCCTTGTGTTATGGTCATGTGTTCTGTTGAGGTTGGCAAGGAGATGTTTGAGGGGAGGGTTAATATCAGAGTTAAGTGTTCTATGTATGTAATAGGTGCAGTAATACGTATGAATGTTTTGTATGGTGAATAGGTTTAGTGTATTGAATATTGGTGGAGTGTGCTGCCTATAGTGAGAATTTGTTATCATTCTAACTGCAGCCTTTTGTTGGGTAATTAGTGGTCTGAGATGGTTACTTGTTGTTGAGCCCCATGCACAAATTCCATAGGTGAGATAGGGGTAAATAAGAGAGTGATATAGGGCCAGGAGGGCTGACTGTGGAGCATAGTACCGTATCTTCGATAGTATGCCTACAGTCTTGGAAATTTTCTTAGAAATTTGTTGTATATGTGTATGAAATTTGAGTCTATTATCAAGGTGGATTCCTAAGAATTTTCCCTCTGTTAGCTTTGTGATAGGTGATCCGTTTATCATTATGTTAAGAGGGACATCTGTAGCTCTGTTACCAAACTGAATGAAGTAGGTTTTGTCAATGTTTAGTGTAAGTTTGTTAGTCCTCATCCAGGTAGATATTTTCTGTAATTCTGTATTTACAGTATTGGCTAGCGTGACTGGGCTCGGGTGGGAGAAGACGTATGTAGTGTCATCTGCAAATAGTGTGGGTTTGAGTAATTGCGAAGCATTTGGTAGGTCATTTATGTATAGGAGAAAGAGAAGAGGGCCAAGGACACTTCCCTGTGGGACACCAACTGTAATTGGTTGTGCAGAAGAGTTTGCCCCATTTGCATACACATATTGGCTTCTGTTGCTGAGGTATGACTTGAGGTAGTTGAGGGAGTGCCCTCTTATACCATAGTGTGACAATTTTACGTGGAGCAAGTCATGGTTAACTGTATCAAAAGCTTTACGTAAGTCAATGAAGATCCCCAGTGGGACTTCTTTTTTCTCTATTGCAGTGTATATATGTTCTAGCATGTGTATAATAGCATCATTAGTATTTTTATTTGGCCTGAATCCAAATTGGCAGGGGTTGAGTATGTTTTGGGAGATAAGGTAGGAGTAGATTCGTTTATGAATTAATTTTTCGAAGATTTTTGAGAGAGGGTGTAAGTTGGATATTGGCCTATAGTTATTCAACTCTGTTTGGTCTCCTCCTTTGTGGATCGGGGTGACCCTTGCTATTTTGAGTACTGTGGGGAAGGTGGAGGATTCAATGGATTTGTTAAAGAGTGTTGCAATGATTGGTGATAGCACTTGTGACACTTTTTTGTATATAAAGGGTGGTAAGGTATTTAAATCTCCTGCCTTGTTTTTTAGCGTGTTGATAATAAGGGAGACTTCGTATGGGTTAGTCGGAGCTAGGAACAGTGTGTTCGGGTAGTTGCCAGTGAGGTAGTCATTTGGTGGGGTATCTGAGCTTGGGATTTTATTGGCAAGGTTTTGTCCTATAGTGGAGAAGAAGTCATTGAGTCTGTTTGCTGTTTCTGTTGGTGGGAGTTGGGGTTCATCTGATTTTGCTAATTTTATTTCGCTATTTCGTGATATCTTTTTTGTTCCTAGAATTTCTGATAGGGTTTTCCAGGTCTTTTTTATGTCACCTCGTAAGTTGGATAATCTGTTCTCATAATACAATTTTTTTGCCCTTCTTATCAGGCTGGTTAGGATTGACGAGTAACGTTTTGTTTGGTCTCTGGTTATGTGACCCATTCTGTACTGTTTTTCATATTGGTGTTTTGTATTTATGGATTTGAGAATGCTGGGTGTTAACCAGGGACTGTTCAGTCTCTTAGCTGTCATCTGTTTAGTTTTTTTAGGGCAGTGCTTGTTATAGAGGTATTGGGTCTTTTTTAGAAAATTATTAATACATTCGTCAATATCTGTATAGATTTCTAGCTCAGTGTGCCAGTCAATGTTTGCTACTGCTGTTGTGAAGTTATTAATGGCTGCCTCATTGTGAAGTCTGAAGGTGACTTTAGTAGTGTCTTGGGGTAATTTACCAAGAGATGTTATGAGAAAAGTAGGGTAGTGGTCTGTGGTATTATCTGTAATTATGCCTGATTTTAAAGGGGATATGGTGTTGGTCCAGATGTGGTCAAGTAGGGAAACACTAGTCTCTGTAACTCTTGTAGGTTTTGTTACTGTTGGTAGCAACATACAGTTACTCATTGTGTTTGTGAATTCAGTAACGTGTGGGTCCTGGTCTTGCAGGAGATTTATATTGAAGTCACCTGAGAGTAGTAAGTGATCTTTGTTCATGCGTGCATCAGTTATCATACTTCCTAGGTTTTGACTAAATTGGCTAATGTTTGACTGTGGAACTCTGTAAATGTTTATCAATGTGAGAGGTTTTTGTAGGTATTTGGATTTGAATTTGGCTATTATATATTCCCCATGTTCATCCCTTGTGCAAGTATTAGTGATACATTCTAGTTGGTCTGAGTAGTATATGGCTGTGCCACCCCCTTGTTGGTCTGGCCTACAGTTGTGTATGGGAAGTATGGAAAGGCGCCAACAGCCGTCCTGCCTCTCTCTGCTCTCTATCTCTGACTGACCCATGAGTGCCTACGGGTGAGGGATGTTTGAAATCCTGCTATGGTCAGCAGCAATATGAATACAGTCAATGATTCACACAGACGGTTGGTAGTGAGTCATCTACTGGTACACTGGTTACTGGTAACTGGTTACTAGGAACTGGTACTACTACTGAGAGCTCGGCGATGCTAACGTATGTCGTCCCGACATACAACTAATACAAACTAGAGACGGCAGGTGTACGGCTTGGGCTGATTCTATACATTGTCAAAGTACACAACAATTGAACATTATAACATACATAAGTAGAATATTGGAATGGAAGCTTACATAACTGAAACTACAAGGTATAATATAGCACAATTCATCGAATGAAACTCAACGTTGAGATTATGCAATAGAAGTTATAAAAAAAATTTGATCGATCGATCTGTATTCATGTGATCTACGGATTCTGAGGAAGGAATATATACAAAGAAAGAAGTGTTTAACAGAAAGGCAGATTCGGTGCACTCAAATCTAGACTGTTAACTCTCAGAATTCGGAGAGAACGTGAACACAAAAAAAAAAACATTCTTGAATACTGATAAGTTGATACTGTAATTATTCATCTATACAGGTTATTTACATTTAACCCCAACTCTGCTAGGGTGAGATTGACATATGCAGAATGGGTGTCATCTCTGGGAGGATCAAACTCTGTAGCACTGGCTAACTCATGCTGTATTTGAGGCAAATCTGAATTGGTAGTTACAAATGATACTTGAGGATTTCTCAATACCTGTCATGTACGTAGGGAATAACGACATTCAGGTTGATCGTCTGACTGAGTATCAGAGGTAGAGAGTACAGGATCAGGAGGATTGTCAGAGTCTGTCACATTAGTCTGGGTTGGAACATCATTATCATCACATACTAACTAAATATGATCTAAATGCGATTCTTTATACTGACCAGTACTAATTTCTCTAACCTTATACTTATTACCAGTGATATGTTCAACTACTCAATAAGGACCAACAAACTTTTGATCAAGCTTAGGCATTGCAGACGTTTTGTTAAAGTTAGTCAGCATAACTCTCGAACCTACTTTGATTTTGGATGGCTTTGCTCGAGTGTTTGCGACTCTTGTAAATTCTGCTGTTGATTTGTGAAGTGTTTCACGGATTCTTCTAAAAACACTTTGAGCTAAGCTGGTACGAGTTGCTATGAAATCATCAGGGTTGTAATTTGGTTTTGGATTAGAATATAACAACTCATAAGGAAAACGTTTATCTACACCATACAATGCATAATGTGGAGTGTCACCTATGGAAACATTGTAAGCAGAATTTATAGCACACTGCACATCAGGTATAACTTCATCCCAAGTTTCACTGTTGGGATTGATAGTGGCTCTCAAGACATCAAGTACTTTCTTATTGGTACGTTCCGCTTACCCATTGCTGGCAGGATGATGAGGAACAATGGTGGATTTAGAGATCTTGTACAAGGTACACAAATTTTCAAGAATCTCATTACAGAATTCACCTCCATTATCTGTTACTAGGGACTTAGGGGTGGTATGCCTGCAGATAATGCGTTCTTTAAACGCTTTAGCTACTGTCTCGGCAGTCTTATCTGCAATAGGAACTAATTCACAATATCTGGTGAAATGGTCTACCATAACACATAGATGTTTGTTGCCCTGGAGGGAACATTGGAAATTAGTTAACAAATCTAGCGCAACTCTTTCCCACGGTTCGCTAGTAGTTGGATACACTTGGATTGGATTAGGACCATTAGCATTACCTTTATGTTGCATGCAGACACTACATTTCTTAACATACTCAGAAATATCAGTTGCCATACGAGGCCAAAAGTATTTCAATCTGGCTTGTTTTACTGAACGATCCATACCAGGGTGCGCAACACCTGGTACATCGTGAACTAGCTGTAAGGCTACTTTCACTAGTGACTGTGGAATTACTAACTGGTAAACGCTTCTGCTAGGAGTACCCAACTTGGCTGTTCGATACAGTAATTCTTGGTTCAGGACAAAGTCACTGATGGGTGCTGTTGGCTTCACAGTCAGAATAAGATCTTCCTGGAGCAGGAATCGAATCACACCAGACCACATGGGATCTGTTCGTTGAGCATTCTTTACATCCTCAGCACTAAATAGAGGGTCTGCAGTTACTATACTAACATGTCGCGATAAGGCATCTGCGACTACATTTGACTTGCCAAGTAAGTGTTCAAAGGTGGGATTGAACTCTTGGATAGTCAAGGTCCATCTGGCTAACCTTCCAGTAGGTTGTTTGTTCAGGAATAAAGGTATCAGTGGAGCGTGGTCTGTCAAGACATGAACAGAGTACTGATAAATAATGTCTTGGAAGTGCTTTAAAGACCATACTATTGCTAAAGCTTCTTGCTCAGTTACTGTATAATTACGTTCAGCCTTCGTAAGGACTCGGCTAGCAAATGCAACTGCATTGTACTTGCCATCAGTCTTCTGAGCTAGTATGGCACCTATGCCAATAGAACTAGCATCAGTTGTCAGATAGAAGGGCTTAGAAAAATCTGGAAATTTCAAAATTGGATCAGATGTTAGCTTTTCTTTTAGAGTTTGGAATGCTCTTTCTTGACGGAAGGTCCAAACAAAAGGAGCATCTTTCTTAAGCAACTCAGTTAGAGGAGCAGCTATGGAAGAAAAATTGGCAATGAAAGATCTATAAAAACCGGCATCAGCAGTTTTGGGAGTTGGAAAATTTAGTACTGCAGTTACTTTACTTTGGTCAGTCGTAACCACTCTAGGAGTGACTACGTGACCAAGAAACTTAATTTCTGATCTGAAAAATTGACATTTAGACAGTTTGATCTTTAAATTGGCTTCTTCAAGCTTACCAAGTACTACATCAAGTCTTTTCAAGTGTGTATCCACGTCTTTAGACATGACGATTACGTCATCTAAGTACACCATAAGTGCATTACCTATGAGACCTCTAAAGATATTAGTCATGAGCCTTGAGAACGTGATAGGGGAGGATCGTAATCCAAACGCCATATGGAGAAAGTGATAATGACCTGTAGGAGTGGAGAATGCAGTTAGCTCTTGGCTGTCCCCGTGAAGAGGGACTTGCCAAAACCCTTGTAACAAATCCAGGGTTGAAAAGACTTTGTTATCTCCGATGTTACGTAAAAAATCACCCAGTACAGGAAATGGGAAGCGATCTGGGATAGTTTTCGCATTTAACTTCCTAAAGTCAATCACTGGGCACCAAGTACCATCCTTCTTAGGTACTAGGATCAAGGGCGCATTCCAAGGTGAATTGCTAGGTGCAATAACTCCATCATCAAGCATTTGATTGATCAATTCTTCTGCAACAGCAACTTGTGAATGAGGCATTCTGTACACAGGCATATAGATAGGTCTAGTACCAGGTTCAAATGGAATACGATGGGACAATAAGTTCGTTATACCCATCTTCTCACCTGGTAAGGCAATGGCTTTACGACGTTTGTTCAACAGAGTCAACAAACGCTTGACTTCATCTGGGAAGTCAGTGGGAGCTAAGTCTTTCTCCTCAACTGGTGGAACAGATTGATCCAGTGAAGTGGATGAGGTCTCCCCAGTAGAAATAGCACTGACCCACTGGTCAGGTGACAACTCATCCTCTACCTGAACAGGGTAAGGATAGTGAACAAGGTCAACAAGATTGGTGTTTGCTCTGAGACGAACACTGTGACCAGAAGTGTTGGCTAGGAAGAAATGGATCTTACTATCTCTTACAACATGTAAGGATGGTTCAACAAATAGACCTTTTACTTTGCAGGAATCACTGTCAACTAGGACGTTATCACCATCTGGAACACTAGGAATAACAACAGACACTCTAGTGAGGGCACTAGCTGCGACAGAAACGTCATTCTGCAGACGGCATGTGACATCAACAAGAGATGGCATTACTAGTTGCAAGTAATTGTTTTCTGACAAGGCATCCCCTGTGGAGAAACTACTACTTGAACTAGCAGACATTGCAGGGATAGGCTCAGCACTCAAGGTAGTCAGAGCGTCCTCGGACACTTGAGGTAACTGGACACTATCTTGCAAGTCTGAAGTTGCAGGAACACAGACAGGAATGACAGGATCATCAGTGCCTGACCACTTGGGTACACTACTGGAAAATGCACTGGCCTGTAAGGACTTAATTCGAATGTCGTACTCTGCGGCAGTATGGCAGATCTCGGATCCAAGCTGGTAACCCCAAAATGGTACGATCAAGTCATCAATTTGGGCATGCCATCGATAAGGGTCGAGCACAATGCGTAAGTCTCGCATGGAAGCAAATCCCAGTAGAATGTCACCAGGGAAAGTAATCTGGTCGACAATAAGGAAGGAAGCAGTGAAGTCTCTACCTTGGATAGAAAAAGTTAGGTAAGTCCGACCGCGGACACGCAGGTGAGAACCAGCTACTCCACTAAGGGAGGACACATGAGTCGGTTCTACAAGAAGGACATGTCATAACTGCTTATCCCTAAACAAACTAGACCTGATAATATTGACTTGCGCACCAGAGTCCATGAACAAATGAACGGACGCATTATGAACAGATGCTTGCACTATAGGGCCTATGGTTGCGTTGGAAGTTATGTGCAAACAAAAAGGTGGATTGTCATCAGCAAAGATTTGTTCCACTTCATCCCCAAAATCATCTACGTCAGAGACGTGTGAAGCAACATCATCAGCAGGATTCTCATTCTCGAGACTGCTTAAGGCTTCAAAGGAATTGTGAACAGAGATGGTGTTCTCATTATCACCTACTGTCACCATGGGACGGTTTGACTGGGGCGCTCGAATTCCCCCGAATTGGAAGAATGAGCCTGGTTCTGGTTATTTTGAGAACCACGATGTCTGTTTCCTCTACGGGTTCTGCGGTTGGAATGGCCACGGAAAGACCTAGAGTACTGAAGGGTGTAGAGAGCATTGCACTCAGATGTGTCATGTCCATGTATTTTATGATAAGTACAGTAGGGAAGATCTGACTGGTACTCATCATCAGTATGACGCCTCTTAGGGTAACTATCAGGACAATTAATTGCAATATGGCCACGGAAACCACAGTTGTAAAAAGTCCGCTGACTATAGTTACTGAATGTAATATGAATACTACGAGGTTTATAATGACTCTGTACACTGGTCTTTGGTGGTCGCTGAGATGGTTGACGACCACGATTTGTCACTGTGGCGCAAACAAGAGGTGGTGCAGACTGAGGCATAGGTGTGAAATTACTTTTGATACATGGGAAAGTACCCTGGGGCACAAGGAACGTACATGATTTAGGGCTGTAAGTGGTTCCATCATCACAGTTGGGGGATTAGCCTCATAAGCACACACGGAAGCAAGCGGCATTAGTTCTTTGATTGCTCCAAAAGCTGCTATTTTAGCGAACGATGCTGTGGATGGTTTATCCTCGTCAGGGACAAAAGCTGAGGACTGGACAGCATTGATAAATGATGATGAAAGTTTGTCTAATCTAACAGCAAATGCACTCAACGATTCATTAGTCATGGGTGTAGCATTCACTAGTTCTCTAAGAACGACATATGGATCAGCTGTTTTTACTGGTACGAGGAAAGAACGAATCAGTTCCTCATATTGTGACCACTTAGTAAGATTCCTGAAGTCTTGCATATCAAGGAGATCAACAATGTGAACAGCAGCAGGGGATCGATGAAGAGCTTCTTTAGCAAGTCTGATAAGACTTTCCTCAGAAGGAGGACCTTCAACTAGAGCATTAACACGAGAACGAATGGCAGTAAACCATGCTTCAAGACTATGTACATGGCCATTGAATAAAGGTAACGCATCAAGGGAATCACGAGTAAAACTATAGTATCTCAGTGTCTGGGTCGGTCTGTCAGTCGCTAAGGAACTGTGAGGACTGATGACAGCAGCAGCAGTAGCCTGAGAGGTCTGAGTGTCGACATTCACTAAAGTATCACTTGACGGTATGCGAGACATAATGGCAAAGAAGTTGCACAAGAACAAATAAGGCAAAAATAATGAACAATAAAAATGATATAAAATGCTAAAATTGAAATAAAAGAGATGCAACTAATTCTGCAGTAGTAATAAAAAATGTCTAAGATACACTGCAAGAGGAAGGACAACTCAATGTAAAGGACTGCTGGACAAGATAAAAAAAATTACATTTACATATACAAGTAAAAAATATTACTGGAGACTGAATTAAATGCAAAATGAGCTGTCTGTACTCTTGCTAATAAAGAAATTAACTAATAAAACTGTAAATCAATGTAAAAAGTATAAAATAAAATCACTAAATTGTATGCAACGAGAGATAACTGGGAAATTTAAATATTTTCTAAGAATGCATAAAAAAAATTAAAATATAATACAAAGACAGTGACAGGAAAAATAATAAAATGAAAAACAAGACTCAAACAATAATGAACTGAGAATAATAATGCATAAAAACAATAAAAGAAAATAATTCACTGCAGAACAAGTGCAACAAAATAATTCACTGCAGAACAAGTGCAACAAAATAATTTACTGCAGAACAAGTGCAACAAAATAAGATGCAGAAATAATCACTGCAGTAATAAAAGTTACACTGGGAAAATGTTGATTAAATAATAAAATAAAAATATGAAGAAAAACTGATTGAACACACTAACTCTTAATTGTAAATTAGACAAAACAATTTACTCAGAGTAAAGAAAACACTTTACATTAAAAAAGAAATTGAAATTACACTAAGAGTGAATTTGTTCAAAGAAATATGAAAAATATGAATGAAAATAAAACAAGAAACAAAACTGGAAGTGTAACACTTACAAGTGGCGGGGCACACACACATATTCACGTATTCATTTTCTTTTTTTTTTTAGTATATTCTTACAACAAAATCTTGCTGTGACTGATATGACAAAAATTGCTGGCAAAAATAATGGTACACAAGTCTGCGAAAAAATTAGAGGAATGAGACACTGCTGGCATACGAAAAAAAGGTATACAGAAATAAATGGATAATTTGGTATACTGGGGTGGATATCACTGCATGAACTACAATGACAAATACTGGAGAATACAATGCTGAAAGAATACAAGATAAAAAAAAATGAATTACTTCACACGGAGTGACTGACTGGTACACTACACAATAATACTTACTACAGACATAGAGTAGCATGAAAAACACAGATAAAAAAAAATATGAGATGAGCGATAACACTGAAAAATATTGCAAAAATAATTAATGAGTCAAAGAAACACTGAGTCTACACTGAAAACACAAGGCTTAGAGTACACAAGAAATTCACTGTAAATGTCTCACACACGCAAATGTCTTTAAATGCAAGAAAATGTCTCTAAACAGAAAATTATCACTGAAGTCTGGAGTGGTAGATGGTGATGGTGACGAGTGATGAGGTGTCGTCGGAAGAAATGCGCTTTATCGTTGGCGCTCAGCTACAATCTCTTGACCAATTATGTGAGCCAAAACAGTACTAGGACCCGGTACAGAAAAACCCCACAGGTAGATGAGTAGAGTGGGTGAGTGTGGCGGGTGGTGGTGGGAGCGTGACTCACTCACTGGCGCTCACTCTTACCACTCACGAAGGTGGCTTGTAAGCCACTCTATGCCACAGGGATGATGAAGACCACTCTTACCAGCATCCAAGCACAAGTGATATATGAAACAATACTTCAGAGGAACTTGCGTGGCTTACTTCTCTCTCTCAGCTGGGTTAGAAACTGGGTTGACTGACTGGCTTAACCCACGAGAATGGCTGACGAAGACGTGTAACGATGCACACAGCATGAAGGAGCAGGTGGATGACAGGAGACAGGCTGGATGGTAGGCTGAGGTAGGCTGACTAGCATTCACTTCCACAGTCTGGCTTACTGACTGGCTTAATTGCAAAATCCGGGTCAACCCCTCGGAGATTGAAGCAATTAGCACACGAACTAAGCCAGGAAGCTTGAAAAACGGCTGCAACAGGCTTGCAGGCTGGAGTACATAGGGTGGTGGTTGAGACGGTTCACCTCTGACCTGCCGGCAACCCACAGACAGTCTTCTAACGTCTGAAATACCCTTAAATCCACGCTCACACCGGTGCCACCATTTGCCATGTGGGTTTTCGATACGTGGATAGGGTAAGAATACTCACGTAGGCTGGTAGTACATATAATATATAACGGGAAGTATGGAAAGGCACCAACAGCCGTCCTGCCTCTCTCTGCTCTCTATCTCTGACTGACCCATGAGTGCCTACGGGTGAGGGATGTTTGAAATCCTGCTATGGTCAGCAGCAATACGAATACAGTCAATGATTCACACAGACGGTTGGTAGTGAGTCATCTACTGGTACACTGGTTACTGGTTACTAGGAACTGGTACTACTACTGAGAACATATTCACTCATCACCTGGACCGGATTCCTGGAATTCCTTTTTCATATAAAAAAGAAAGTGGGAAGTGCCACTAGCACGAGAAAGAGGTGAAATACCAGGGATCTTAAAGACATAGCTTTTTGCATACGGGAAACAGAGCACTAGCCAAAAATTATAGGCCCCTAACATCCCACGTCATAAAAGTCTTGGAAAGAGTGACAAGATACCAAATTACAAATTTTATGGAACAGAGGAATCTGTATTACCTAAACCAGTATGGATTTAGAGTTGGGAGATCATGGTTATCACGTCTACTAAATCACTATAACAGAATTACGGAGGCTTTGCAAGAAAGCTAAACCGCAGATGTGGTATACGTGATCATATACGTGATCATGGGGTGATTGCTCACAATGTAAGTGCGAAAAATATAACCGGGAAGATAGGTAAATGGATCTTCAACTTTGACAAAAAAACATTAGTGAAGTAAAAAGCTGAATAAAGAATCAAACAAGACACAGTATTGTGATTGGAACAATACACATATATATATATATAGACTGAAACTTACGACGACGGTTCGTTTCGACTTGGACCATTAAGAGGCACGCAAGTTCCCCCGTCTTCTATTAACGTGTTCATTTTTCCACTATAATCTACCTTGTCCATAATTACTCTCACATTTGCTTTGTTTCGTAAGGTGAAGTCTGAGATCTTTCCTTAATTCATGTTATAACTTAAATCTTTGAGGACAATGGTGTTGCAGAGGTCTGAGCAAAGCTCAGACCTCTGCAACACAACTGCAAGATATAAGCAAAATTTTCCATTGGGCAGTGAAGAGCAACATGACGTTCACCAGTGATAAGTTCCATCTGCTTAGATATGAAAAGAAATAAAAAACTCAGAATTAACACTGTATACAAAACCCAAGACGATTATCAAATATAACGAAAGGAACATGTGAAAGACTTTGAAATAATGTCAACTGACCTTCCTTTCAAGGAACACAAGGGAAATGTCACTACCGGCACTAGGGAAATAGTGCCAATAGTGATGCCATTCAAATCGCTTGAGCGCTCTCGTTTATAGTATTGTTCAGTATTGACAGTTCCATTCAGGGCAGGAGAGAGAGAGATCACATCTGGGACAGGTATAGAGATAATTTACTGCTCACATTAAGTCAGTAAAGGGTTTAAATTACTGGGAACGCCTCATAGTCCTGAATATGTACTCGCTGAAGCAGAGAAAGAGATACATGATGAATGTGGAAAGTACTTGAGGGCCTAGTCCCAAATCTGCACAGTTGCAGCATACTATAGTGAAAGATGTGGGAGGAAGTGTAAAAGAAACCCAGGGAAAACCCAGGGGCGCCTTAGAGACAATGTCCCTGACCCCAAACTGTTCAACATACTAGAAGATATCAGAACACTGCTAGGACCAGTGTAGAAGTCTTTAAGAAATGCCAGATCAGCAAGGCTGTAATGGTTATGTGGGTCAGCGGACCATCAGCAGCAACAGCTTGGTTAACCAGACAAGCCTGACCCAGGGCCGCGCTACGGTAGTAGGAAAACAGAAACTCATCAGAGGTATATCAAACGTACAAAGGGATACCTAAAGGATGCTTTCATGAGGGGAAGGGAGGGGTTACGTTCCCTTGGCCCGGCCCTAGAAAAGGCCTGGTGGATCAAAGCCTGATCAACCAGGCTGTTACTGCAGGCCACACGCAGTCCACTGTATGGATCAGCCCGACTGATCAGGTATTGACTTGAACTTATCACGGTCCGTCTTGAGCATAGCTGAGGAGAGATACATGATAATATATATCTGGAAGGCGCTTGAGAGCCTTGTCCCAAATCTGCACACTGCCACAACAACATACTGGAGTGAGAGATATAGCAGGAAGTACAAGATAAACCCAGTGACAAACAGAGCTGCGATGAGCATAATAAGGGAACACTATCAACATTGGCTGTCCCAGATTAACATCTTACCAGAAGATATCAGAAACACTGTTGGAACAAATGTAGAAGTCTTCAAGAGGAAACTGGACAAGTATCTTCACTAGGTGCCAGATCTGTCAGGCTGTGATGGATATGTGGGGCAGCGTGCCACCGACAGCAACAGCCTGGTTGACCAAGCAAGCACCTGGCCCATAGCCGGGATCCGGGGGTAGAAAAATTCTCGAAACTCGTCAAAGTTATATCAAAGGTATGATGGGAGGCTCTTGAGTTTTGGGCTCCTTACATTTATCGTGTTCTCTTAATATACTCATGGTACTTTTGATTTTCACTGGGGAGACGCGAGAAAGGTAATGATGGTCACAGGGCTCAGATGTCAACCAGTTCCTTATAATCTCACCCCTTCCCCTCCCACCACTCCCATAATAACCATGGTAGACGGTGTGACCTACAGGTGTGTGAGGCGCGGCACAAGTACTTGGCAATACTTACACTTGTACACCTGCCTGTATCACGGGTCTGAGACCGGATCGGAAGTGACTACAGGTAACTTAAAGGTACACGTAAGCTGCCTTCAGTACTCTGCTGGCTTTACTCTACATATCACAACAAGAGGATTGGCAGACGGTGCAAGATACCTCTGGTGAACAACTGGGGAGCAATGCATACACTTGAGAGAAAACTAAGTGTTAAGAGACCACGACTCTTCAACACCCTTCATACATAAGGGCGATTACTAACAGACTCCTAGCTGTTTTCACGTGGGAACTCTACAAATTCCTCACATCAATTCCTGATCAGCCGGGAGGGTTGGGGTGCACAAGTTGGACTGCGTGCTGTGGACACCAATAGCCGAAACAAAAGGAATACGTGAAAGACCTGGGAGTAATTATATCGAATGATCTTCCTTTCAAAGACCACAATAAGACAAATGTCACGACAGCCAGGAAGATGACAGGGTGGATAATGAGAACTTTCAAAACAAGGGAAATAGTGCCAGTAGCGACACTTTTCAAATCGCTTCTGCTCTCTCGTTTGGAATATTGTTGAGTACTGACGGGCTCGTTTAGGGAATGAGAGATATTGGAGCTGGAACAGATACACAGGTCATTTACTGCCCACATAGAGCTAGTGAAGCATTTAAACTACTGGAAATGCCCTGAAGTCCTAAATATGTGCTCATTGGAGTGGGGGAGAGATGCATGCAAATATTTACCTGGAAAGTGAGAGATATGGGAGGAAGTGCAAAATAAACCGTGAAAAGCAGGGGTGCTGTGGGCACAGTAAGAGAACTCCGTGTCAACATCTGTGACTCCAGACTATTCAGCATATTATCATAAGATACAAAAATTTTGCACTGCTGGGACAAGTGTAGAAGTCTTAGAGAGGAAACTGGACAAGTATCTTTACCAGGTGCCAGATCAACCAAGCTATGGTGGATATGTGGGTCAGCAGCAACAGCCTGGTTGACCAGGCAAACAACAGAGGAGCCTGGCCCAAGGCCGGGTTCCAAGAGTAGAAAACATCTCGAAACTCATCCAAGGTAACCTAATTGACTAGGGCATCAACCACAGAGACCTGGTCTGAGACCAGGCCACGAAGTCGACCTCCTGAAAAGATTACAGGTAAACACTTGCTCTAGCACCATTCAAGTGACCATTATTACCACATATAGCAGAGTCACAATCACCAGCGCACATACCACAACCACTTTCAGCGCTACTATTACTAAATGCAACAGTCAGTACCATTCCCACCACTGCATACAACAAAGTCACTACCACAACCAAATACCACAAAGTCACCACTACTACATACGACAAGTCACCAGCACCAGCAAATACCACAGAGTCACCAGCACAAACATTTACCAAGGAGTGGTCTTGGCCTAGAGATCGATGCAATGAAGTGAGCGCTACTGCTATTTTCAGCAGCTGCTGCTGCTGCTGCTACTCCACCTGCTCTCTCACCTCCGTCCTGCTGCTTCACCTCTCTCTCCTCACTCATCCTGCTGCTGCACCTGCTCTCTCTCCTCACTCTCATCCTGCTGCTCCACCTGGTCTCCTCACCTCCATCCAGCTCTCTCTCGCTCACACACACACACACACACACACACACACACACACACACACACACACACACACACACACACACACACACACACACACACACACACACATACACACACATACACACACATACACCCATGTCCTATACCAGTTGTGCCATGTTGTATCCATTCTCACTTCCATAAACCTATTCCCAACCCTTTTTTCTCCATTTCCTCATTCCCTCCTACATTGCCCCCTTCCCCTCCATCGCCAACTCCCTTACCGCTCGTGCAGCTATAATTCCATTTCCTCGCCTTTCCCTCTCTCCACCATGTTCTTAATTGTTCACTTATTGAGGAACAGAGAGCGTATAACCTATGTGATATGTCAAGATATATATTAATGAAAATAAAATACCAGATATATTGGGCAAATTTCCTAAATTTGCTTGCAACAGATAAGTTAACTGTAGATTTAAACCCAGATGTACTCTTTGTTATCCCCTTTTGAGGCCTAGTTCCTAGGCCTTTCGTGTATCCATATGTTCTTGCGCTACTGTCCACAGGATGAATATGGGATACACAAACAAGCTACCTTCGACGGTAAAATAAAGCTCAAATGCTCATCGCCTCCCCCGTCTTCACTGCACCTGCAAGTTCAGTCAAGTACGTTAATTACTGGGAACATTTGAAATTTCTTGATCTATACTCCTTGGAACGCTGGCGAGAAAGAAGTTTCATAATTTGCACCCTGAAAATCCTAGAGGGACTGGTCCCAAATCTGCACAAAATCACTACCTACCAAAGCAAAAGACTGAGAAGATGGTGCAACATAACCCCAATTAAAAACAGTGGTGCCGTGAGTACACTGAGAGAAAAAAATGGCAGGTGCCCAAGAATGTTTAACAGCCCCTCATCATACATAAGGGAGGATTACCAGTAGACTCCTAACTGTTTTCAAGTGGAAACCGAATATATACCTGGAATGGGGTTACTTGGTTTCAGGGGTCAACGCCCCCGCGGCCTTGTCCGTGACCAGACCTCGATTCCTTAAGTCAGTACCTGACCAGCCGGGCTGTGGTTCATACGTTAGCATGGCGACATCAGCCAGCTGACTGGTGTCGCCACGATAACTTAGAGAAAACTTTCCCTCGTTTCTTCTGTTGCTACTTTTGCAGCATTGCATAGCTCCTGATGACGCACGGAGACGTGCGAAAGTATTTGAGCTAAAGATTTCCAACCCTTCTGGCTTGTCTTGCATTGTTAAGATCGCCTGTCTGCGATAATATATATATATATATCATGCCGAATATGTAAAACTGGTCAATTAGCAAGAACTCATTTAAAATTAAGTCCTTTCTGAAATTTTCTCTTATACGTTTAAAGATATATTTTTTTCATTAATGTTAATGTAAAAATTTTTAATTTTGCACCAAAAGAATCTTAGAAAACTTACCTAACCTTATTATAAAAAGAACAATTTATTTTAGCCTAACCCAACTAAATATATTTTAAATACGTTTACAATAATTTAGTACTAAACAAACACAATCAAATATATTTTTTTCGTTGGGTTCAGATTGGTTTTGGCGAAATTATTGCATACACAAATTTTCACTTGTCCTATATGGCAAGATGAGCGTTGCTATTTAAGCAAAGATAGCAAGTTCTGCCTATTCGGCACGACATATATATATATATATATATATATATATATATATATATATATATATATATATATATATATATATATATATATATATATAATATTGTTGCCCCTCTCTATGATGATGTCTATATCTTCCTAAAAAAAAATTGTGTATGTGGGATATCGTGAGAGGTTGTAATTTCCAAGCAACAGTAACTTCAGTTCTGCTGGAAGGAAACCTTTTAAGCTGCCGTAGTTTTAATGTAATACTTGACGATGTCCTCTTTGCCCTACTGAAGTCTCCTGGCTCAGACTGACAGATTTTAACACTTGTATAGAGTCCATCGTGTGTGATGGAATGTGACAGGGAAACGTCTACTTGTATTCCCACTGTGTAACTGTTGTAGAGTATAGGATAACACCATACTGATGTATCCAATTTTGCAAATAAAAATCAAATGAAAATGCCCGTCGGCCATAGTGGTGAACACCTGTACACGTGTGAGAGTAAACCTTGGTGGTATTTATCTCTTAGTTGTGAGGTAGTTAAGATAAGCCAGCGGCGGCACCACCAGAACCCACCACACGCCCTTTATTCCCTCCTATCAACATTATTACTGCCCACCACTAAGTTTCACAACCACTTTTATCATTATCACTGCCCACCACCACCACCACCACCACTATTATTACAGAAAACTCTAACCTTAACCTAACTGAAATTGAGACCTGATACCTGAAAGTCATTGAAAACACAGCTGTCATGAAGGTGTATTCAACAAATTGAACGTCATCAATAAATACAATAACTGGGATCCAGTAAGCCACGAGCTTATTAGTCCATGCTGGCAAGACAGTATCAGTAACATCAGTGTAAACCAGTCTCACCAGATAACGACGTCAATCTGTGGTACTAAAATTGTGCCCCAGACTTCTACCATTAAGAGAGAACCAGGAAACCTGGTTTAGGACCGGGCCTTAGGGGGTGAACCCTGATATCGTCTTTAGATAACCATCTTCATCATAACCATCTTGACCACAATGATAACCAACGTTATCACTGTCATCACCATAACCAAGACCACAACCATTACCTTCACCACAAGAATCATCATCATACAGTGGGAGTCGTGTCAGCATTGATGAAAGTTAAGACACTTGTGCAACATCTGGTTATCTTTATTGTAGACGTTTCGCCATCCAGTGGCTTTATCAATACAGATTCTTGGACATAATTAGAAAACTGGGGAATCCCGCCTACCAGTGACTATGCCCTCGTCTGTGTATGCAGTAATTTCGCAAAAATCATTCTGAACCTAACGAATAAAATATATTTCATTGTGTTTGTTTATTATTAAATTATTGTAAACTTATCTAAGATATATTTAATTGGATTAGTCTCAATTAAATTGCTCTTTTTATAATAAGGTTAGGTAAGTTTTCCAAGGTTCTTTTGGTACAAATTTTTTAATTTTTACATTAACATAGTGTGATCACTTCAGTTCCCCCCCACCCCCCCCCGTTCTCTAAAATCCCCTTCCCCAAATAAAAATATTACCACAAAGGTTGCTGTACAAGAAGTCTCCCAGCTGCGTACCATCTTTCCAAGCAGATGGCTCCCTAAAGCCCCCAAGTATAAAAATTCTTGCGCCGCCTCTGTATAATATATAATAAACTTATTTTCAAGAGAAGTCGTAATGAATCTGTCATGGTTTAAGCTGAAGAATGAATGGAGACTCGAATCTTGGTCTTGGTACGTATCAGATCCAGCGTTGTACCACTGGGCTATGAGACTTACAGTAGGAAGAATTCACAGACAACACTTCTGTGACTTGTTTGCGTTAATGGCATCCTCTGTGGCCCTTACATTCACCTTTGAATGCCTTTGAAGGCTTTCATGAAAGGGTCCCTTCCCACAGCCCCAGAAACTTTCATAGTACATCTATCTGTTCTCATACCCCTCAAAGCCATGTAGTCCATAAACTCAAGGCATAATGAACGACTCTCAGTGATTTAAATGAAGGGACGGGGACTCGAACTGTGGTCCTGGCATGTAACAGCCCCACTGTTGTACCACTGAGCTACGAACCAAGGTTCGAGTCTTCGTACATTATGTCTATTCACTGACAGTTCTTCATTACGACATATCTTGGGTTTATAGAGTATATGGCTTGTGGTACAGCCTTGGATCTGCTTCGTAATTCTGTATATAGGGCACACATTGCACATATTCTGAGATGATGGTTCATTTTCCTGTAAGCATAACCTTCATCTCGCTTACCTACCTTGAAGTGCTTCCGGGGATCGCCATGTTTTCACGTGTTTTTCTCGTGAATGCTGGCTTCACACTGACCTCATACTGGTGTCACACTGCCGTCATGCTGGCGTCAAACTGCCATCATACTAGCTTCACACTGCCGTCATAATGGCTTAATATTGGCCTCATAATGGCGTTGTATTTGCATCGCATTGGTTAAAAAAAAGCATTGCATAACATGAACGCCAAAAGTATGTGCTCTCTCCCTCTCCCTTTCTCCCCCTCTCTTTCTCCCTCTATCTCTCTCCCTCTCTTTCTCCCTCTCTCTTTCTCCCTCTCTCTTTCTCCCTCTCTCTTTCTCCCTCTCCCTCTCTTTCTCCCTCTCTCTCCCTCTCTTTCTCCCTCTCTCACCCTCCCCCTCCCTCTCCCCCTCCCCCACCCCTCCCCCCCCTCCCTCTCCCCCTCCCTCTCCCCCTCCCTCTCCCCCTCCCTCTCCCTCTCGCTCCCCCTCTCCCTCTCCCCCTCCCTCTCCCCCTCCCTCTCCCCCTCCCTCTCCCCCTCCCTCTCTAACACCCACCCTCCCTCCCTACCTGGAGTCTACCTGGAGGGTATTCTGGGGATCAGCTAGGCTGTTACTGCTGCCCGCACGTAGTCCAACGTACGAACCCCAGCCCGGCTGATCTGGCACCGACTTTAGGTATCTGACCAGCTCCCTCTTGAAGGCAGCCAGGGGCCTATTTGTAATTCCCCTTATGCATGGCGGGAGGCTGTTGAACAGTCTTGGGCCCCGGACATTTATGGTGTTTTTTCTTAGTGTACCAGTGGCGCCCCTACTTTTCATTGGAGGTATTTTGCACCGCCTGTCCAATCTTTTACTTTCGTGGGGAGTGATTTCTGTGTGCAGATTCGGGACCATTCCTTCTAGGATTTTCCAAGTGTAGATTATGATATATATATATATATATATACATATATATATATATATATATATATATATATATATATATATATATATATATATATATATCGCCTGCACACGAGCGAGTACAAGTGCTTCCAAGCGTTCCCAGTAGTTGAGGTGTTTGATGGAACTTTTATGTGCAGTGAAGGTTCTCTGTACACACTCTAGATCTGCAATTTCGCCTGCTTTAAACGGAATGTTAATGTACAGCAGTATTCCAGCCTAGAGAGAACAAGTGATTTGAAAAGGATCATCATTGGCTTGGCATCTCTTGTTTTGAACGTTCTCATTATCCATCCTATTATTTTCTTTGCAGTTGCGATCATGGCACTGTTGTGATCCTTGAAAGTGAGATCCTCAGACATTACTACTCCCAGGTCCCTTACATTAATTTTTCGCTCTATTCTATGATCAGAGTTTGTAGTATACTCGGGTCTAATTATTATCTCCTCCAGTTTTCCATAACGGAGTAGTTGGAATTTATCTTCATTGAACATCATATTGTTTTCCGTTGCCCATTCTAAAACTTGGTTTATATCTTCTTGAAGGTCAACCGTGTCCTCAGTAGATGGCAGTCTAACGCAGATCCAAGTATCGTCTGCAAAGGATGACGCGGTGCTGTGGATTACATAGCACTCCTCTGTTCCTCACACTCTCCTCTCTCTCTACTGTTCTTTCACACAGTCATGGCTTCCTGGCGTAATTAAAACATAAACTATTTGTCCAAACAAATTTGTACTTGAAATCCCCGACTCTTATTTTATTTGTTTCTGCAATAGTTTTGCAACACATTTAGAATGCTTAAACGATATGCCAGAATTGTTTATTGTTGCAACTAGTAACATGGAATACAACTAACAGTGGCAGAGGAATTTGTTCTTGCAGCTAGTAACCTAGACTACCACTAGAATTGCCAGAGAATTAGTTGTTTGTAACTAGTAATGTAAAATACTACTAAACATACGAGAATTTGTTGTTACTACTAGTAATGTGATATACTACAACTAAAAATCGAAAACAGGAATTATAAGATTTTATCTTGAAATATAGAACATGTCAATGATTTTACAGTATCTAGTAATCCGGTTAATTCAAACTAATCTTGAAAACAAATTGTAATTCACAATATGTGATGTAGAGTATATCAAATAATCTACGAAGAACGTCTATCGGAATCTACAGCAAAGTACAATAATACAAGTATTCTTAATTTATTAGTAATTTAAGACAATCTAGAACACAGCTAGTTATCTAGAACTTGGCTAGTAATATAAAATGGTTCACATTAGAAGAGGCAAGTTTGAAACAAAAGTTTTTATCATGGGGTAAGTTAACGTTTGAAGGTGTGTCTTGGGTACGCTAGTGTTGTTGTTGGTTCCTGAGTCGTGGCTACTGCTGTTGCTGCTGGTTCCTGAGTCGTGGCTACTGCTGTTGCTGCTGGTTCCTGAGTCGTGGCTACTGCTATTGCTGCTGGTTCCTGAGTCGTGGCTACTGCTGTTGCTGCTGGTTCCTGAGTCGTGGCTACTGCTGTTGCTGCTGGTTCCTGAGTCGTGGCTACTGCTGTTGCTGCTGGTTCCTGAGTCGTGGCTACTGCTATTGCTGCTGGTTCCTGAGTCGTGGCTACTGCTGTTGCTGCTGGTTCCTGAGTCGTGGCTACTGCTGTTGCTGCTGGTTCCTGAGTCGTGGCTACTGCTGTTGCTGCTGGTTCCTGAGTCGTGGCTACTGCTATTGCTGCTGGTTCCTGAGTCGTGGCTACTGCTGTTGCTGCTGGTTCCTGAGTCGTGGCTCCTGCTGGTCCCCGAGTCGTGGGTCCTGCTGGTCCCTGAGTCGTGGCTCCTGCTGGTCCCTGAGTCGTGGCTCCTGCTGGTCCCTGAGTCGTGGCTTCTGCTGGTCCGAGTCGTGGGTCCTGCTGGTCCCTGAGTCGTGGCTACTGCTGATCCCTGAGTCGTGGCTACTGCTGGTTCCTGACTCGTGGTTTCTGCTGGGCCCTGAGTCTAGCTCCTGCTCAGCAATTTCACCTGCCTTGAGTGGGTGCCGTTAGCACACAATAATCCATTCTAGAGAGAACGCGTGTTTGGAAGGTTCTAGTTATCCAACCTATTATTTTTCTTGCAATTGTGATAACGTTGTTGTGATCCTTGAAGGTGAGAGCTAACATTATAATTCCCAGGTCTCTCACATTTGCCTTAAGTTCTGTTGAGTGCTGGAATGTTTTTATTTATTCAGTTCCTCCGTGGCGTAGTAACAAAGTTATCCTCATTAAACATCATATTGTTGACAGTGGCTCACTGGAAGACTTGGGTTATATCAGCCTGGAGGTTCGCTGTCGTCAGTGGATTCCGCTTTCTTTCGAATTCTAGTATTGTCTGCGAAAGATTATGCAGTGCTGTGATTCATGTCCCTCTCTATGTTAGATATGAAAATGAGAAATGGAAGTGGGGCGAGTACCTTACCTTGTGGGACTGAACTTTTTTTTTCACAGTAACAGCCCCTGATTTCACTCTACTATTACTCTGGGTTCTATCTGTTATGAAGATGCGCAAGTCTGACGCATCTTAATGGCTACACGAATTTGGTTAAAGAAGCGCATGCGTCTGAAAGTACGTTTTGACGGTGCTTTTCACGGCGATTATCCAGTAGATCTAAAATAGCTGGCCGCTGTGTTTATCTTTACGTATTTCTGTATAAGAGTGAAGTTAAGAGGGAGACGAGATAAAGAGTGAAGAGCTTAAGGAGGGATTGACGTAGAGGAGAAAGGAGTGGTGGAGGTTGAAGAGAGGATGGGGATGGAAGAAAAAAAAGGGAGAAGAGAGCGGTGGGGAATGTAGGTAAGGGGAAAAGAGAGGGAGAAAAGTCGATGAGAGTAGGTTGTGGAGAGAGGGAGAAAGAGAGGCTTGGGTAGAGTAAAGAGCAGGAATGACGAGATGAGGGTCAGTAAAGAGAGGAGAGCATGTGCGTCGAGAGAGGGAGGATCAGTAGAGAGAGAAAGAGAGCATGTGCGTCGAGAGAGGGAGGATCAGTAAAGAGAGGAAGCATGTTCTTTACACTGGTGTGCTCGTAGGTTGTATACAGCAGTTCACAACTGAAAAAAAATAATTTTAAACAAGAGAGGAGGTGACCAGTGTAGTAACAAGTTGTTCTCAACACTGAAGTTACCAGTGTAGTAACAAGTTGTTCTCTTCAACACTGAGGTTACCAGTGTAGTAACAAGTTGTTCTCAACACTGAGGTTACCAGTGTAGTAACAAGTTGTTCTCAACACTGAAGTTACCAGTGTAGTAACAAGCAGTTCTCTTCAACACTGAGGTTACCAGTGTAGTAACAAGCAGTTCTCTTCAACACTGAGGTTACCAGTGTAGTAACAAGCAGTTCTCTTCAACACTGAGGTTACCAGTGTAGTAACAAGCAGTTCTCTTCAACACTGAGGTTACCAGTGTAGTAACAAGCAGTTCTCTTCAACACTGAGGTTACCAGTGTAGTAACAAGCAGTTCTCTTCAACACTGAGGTTACCAGTGTAGTAACAAGCAGTTCTCTTCAACACTGAGGTTACCAGTGTAGTAACAAGCAGTTCTCTTCAACACTGAGGTTACCAGTGTAGTAACAAGCAGTTCTCTTCAACACTGAGGTTACCAGTGTAGTAACAAGCAGTTCTCTTCAACACTGAGGTTACCGGTGTAGTAACAAGCAGTTCTCTTCAACACTGAGGTTACCAGTGTAGTAACAAGCAGTTCTCCCCAACACTGAGAGGAACCAAACCTGTTACTAAACATTAAACCTTCTCTTCACACTATCCTACTGTCACTCACACACCACAACCACAAAAACAATACACATACAAAAACGCACAGAAGTACAAAAAAAAAAAAAAGCGGACACAATCACTGTTTAGTATACATGTGGATAGTTGAAGATAATTTAGTCTCATCACACACACACACACACACACACACACACACACACACACACACACACACACACACACACACACACACACACACACACACAAGCACAACGCCTTCGTGTTCCTCTCTTCACATAGGTTATGAAGCAGAAAACGCGTGCAGTGTTCCGGTGTTCACCCAGGTCTTCCTCATCCCTACCCTTTCTTCCCCCTCCACTCCCCCCTCCTCTCCCATGAGTCGTGTCCTCGACAATTCTGCCTCAGTCGTCGTGTGATCCAGCTGGCTTTTGGGATTTACAGCGTAAATTGCTCAAACATTGAATAACTATATCGTGATTATATTTAATATAACTGGCATTGACGAACAAGGAGACACACACACATACCAGTGAAGAGGAGGGCCAGAAGCTGTGATTCGACCTCTGCAACTACAAATAGGTGACTACACACACATACCAACTAGAGCAATAAGATCGTATTTCACATGTGAGCCTTGCACTTTACAATTCATTGATAATGTTTTACAAGTGCTCTTTTTGACCTTTGACAGTAGGCAGTGTTTAACAAGCACAACAAAGGAATAACTCAATAAATGATTAAAGGTTCAGGTTGGTGATATTGCTTTGTTTGAGAAGAAACATTACACTGTCTCTTAACACGGGTCTTAATGACATGATCCGTAATGTAACGAAGTACCTGCTGACCTTGTGGTCAGTCCTGTTCAGCTCCATAGTCTGGAACAATTTTTCCATGATTTTAACCAAATTAAAAAAAATCACTACGTACATAGATTCCTAAGGTTGTTCCTATATAAGAGGAATGCCAACAGACCTTTTCCGAGATCAGGCCATGGGAAAAAAAACATCTTAAGAAGTACTAACATATATAAACACTACTGTTAGAGGAAATTTCAACAAATTTCTCCGAACTTTTCCTCTTTAGTCTGGTTATTTCTGGTAGACTGCGAGCAGAGAGCACCAGCAGCCTGACTGACCAAGGAGGGCTGGAGACTGGACCGTTGATCTCCGAAATCATCAGGTAGGCAGGTAGTCCCCAAAAGACAGTCCAGTTTTAGAGTATTTCCTCCCGGTACCATCGTTTTGATTATCCCTGTTCCCCAGCCTGCCCTACCACTCAATAATAATAATAATAATAATAATAATAATAATAATAATAATAATAATAATAATAATAATAAAGTAGCGCAAGAGTCCCAACCATGAAGATTATTCCAGTCCTTTAAGACGCTCCCTTCCTCGAAGATTCTCGCTCGAAGACCCTTCGAAGATCCTTCTCTCACTCTTCAAAGATCCTTCCCACAAAGACCCTTCGAAGATCCTTCTCTCAAAGACCTTTCGAAGATACTTCCCTTAAAGACCCTTCCCCCCCCCCAAAAAAAAAAAAAATCCATTCCCCAGCAAACCCTTCCCTCGGAGATCCTCCATTCCTCCAAAGAGTCTTCCCTCAAAGACCCTCCCTTCCCCCAGTTCGTCTCCTCGTCCAGACAGGCTGGTGACATGTCGATTAGTGGGATGAAAATCAGTTGGAGCCACTCTCCAGCCATTTTCCCATTTCCTCTTCCTACTCTTTCTCCTCCCTCCCACGCTCTCTTCCTCTCTTTCTCCAACTTTTGCCTTATTCCCAATCCCCTTCCTCACTCGCCTTCTTCTCTTTCCAATCTTAATACAGCTTTTCTTCCTTTCCCCTTCCATTCACATCCTCTTCTCGTTTTACCTTTCCTTCTCCGTCTGCCTGCTGCTCATCACGTCTGGGCAACACTCGCAGGGAGGGTCGGGGTTTATCTAGCGAGATTAAAGCCGTCAAGATCAGGGAGGGGTCGGGATGGGAGGGAGGGAAGTAGTTGAGGGTGGGAGGGTAGGTTAGATGTGCAGGTTGGGGGGGGGAAGGAGGGTTTCGGGTGCAGTGGGATTATACGGCTGTTGAACGTGCCGAGAACGCTCTGTTGAACTTGATGAACGGTGATGGTGAATGTTATTATGGTACGTCGTTGGAAGGTGAATGAATGTGGTGGTTGCTGCAGGTGCTGTTGTGTTGATGAACGTCCGTGAGAACGTTATGATTACTGTTTTAAGCTTGATAGTGAAGGTTACTTACGGTATGTCATTGATAGTAGGATGATCGGCGTTTTATCTGTTTTTTTACCGGCTGATACCTTTTGAAGTCATCCCGGCGGTCCAGTCTCCGACCAGGTCTCGTGGTTGACGGCCTAGTCGGTCAAGCTGTTGGTGCTTCCTGCGCCACAGGAACTGCTTGAAGGAACTTGTCAACCTTACTCTTAAAATCAGTTAGAGGTCTGTTAATAATTTTGGTTGATAAGGTGTTTAGAAGTTATGACACTCATAGGCCTATTTCATCTCTCGTATTATGCTTTCTCAATCACCTATTTTCATTAGGGATATTCTTCATCGTTATCCATGCCTTCCGTTTTTTTTATAAAA
>NC_091292.1:93592447-93597856 GCF_038502225.1 Cherax quadricarinatus
CGTGGGAAGTTTTAATATGTAGTGAAGAGGTTGGTGGAGCCAGGACGCTCTGTTATTATCTGACTTCATTTGCGTAAGAGCGTTATTGTGGACGATGAAAGAGAAGGGTAGGGGGAACAGGGGAGAGTGAAGGGGAGGGGGTAATGGCAGGGGTACAGAGGAGGAGGGGGTAGGGGAGTGCAGAAGAGGGAGAGGGGAAAGGGAAGGGAGTACAGAGAAGGAAGAGAGGAGGGGAAGGGAGTACAAAGAAGAAAGAGTGGAAGGGAAGGGGTAAAAAGGAGGGGGGATACAGAGGAAGAGGGGGAAGAGAAAGAAGTATAACGAATGAAGAGGGGAAGGGAAAGGAGTACAAAGAAGGAAGAGGGGAGGGGAAGAGAAGGGAGTACAAAGAAGGGGAGGGGGAAGAGAAGGGAGTACAAAGAAGGGGGAGGGGAAGAGAAGGGAGTACAAAGAAGGGGGAGGGGGAAGAGAAGGGAGTACAAAGAAGGGGGAGGGGGAAGAGAAGGGAGTACAAAGAAGGGGTGGGGGAAGAGAAGGGAGTACAAAGAAGGGGGAGGAGGAAGAGAAGGGAGTACAAAGAAGGGGGAGGGGGAAGAGAAGGGAGTACAAAGAAGGGGGAGGGGGAAGAGAAGGGAGTACAAAGAAGGGGGAGGGGGAAGAGAAGGGAGTACAAAGAAGGGGGAGGGGGAAGAGAAGGGAGTACAAAGGAGGAGGGGGAAGAGAAGGGAGTACAAAGAAGGGGGAGGGGGAAGAGAAGAGAGTACAAAGAAGGGGGAGGGGGAAGAGAAGAGAGCACAAAGAAGGGGGAGGGGGAAGAGAAGAGAGTACAAAGAAGGGGGAGGGGGAAGAGAAGAGAGTACAAAGAAGGGGGAGGGGGAAGAGAAGAGAGTACAAAGAAGGGGGAGGGGGAAGAGAAGATAGTACAAAGAAGGGGGAGGGGGAAGAGAAGGGAGTACAAAGAAGGAAAGGTTTTTTTCCATTACTATGATAATGTACACAGGGATACCTTTTACCCGGCAATCGAATACTTCCACCAGCTACTGGAGTGTTATATATGACTGGAGTGTTATCTTACACGTCTGGAGTGTTATCTTACACGTCTGAAGTGTTATCTTAAACATAACCTGAATTATCTCACACATGACTGGAGTGTTATCTTGCCCATGACTGGAATGTTATCTTACACATAACTGGAATGTTACCTTACTAATGACTGGAGTGTTATCTTACACCTGACTGGAGTGTTACGTTACACATGACATTCCAGTAGGACAGAAGTCTTTATAACACATTGTTTCCTGACTCAAAAGTGAGCTGAGACACGCACGAAGCTGTTTTACTGTCAGTTGAGCAGGGGCAGCAGGTCTCTCAGGAAACTTGTCCTCGTGTTTCTCCTTGCCAGGGAATCGATCCCTGGACTTTGCGACTATGATTTCTATGCTCCTTTCAGTGAACTACGCGGCACCTCTAACAGATGGTGTGGGGAGGAGGAAGAGGCGGATGGGGAGGAATATACCTGGGGAGGGTTTCGGGGGTCAACGCCCCCGCTGCCCGGTCTGTGACCAGGCCTCGTGGAGAGGTATCAGTTGTTAGACCTCCCCACCACGGTGCCACCTCAGATAAGATTTTGTTTGGATTTTTAACCCCGTAGTGTTAGCCACCCAGGAAAGTCGGTGCGTCATCGAGGACTGTCTTGTCTTATATCCATTGGGGTCCTTAAATCTTGTTCCCCAGGATGCGACTCACACCAGTCAACTAACACCCAGGTACCTGCTTTCTTGCCAGGTGAACGAGGACAACAAGTGTAAGGAAGCACGCTCAATGTTTCTACCCTTGCCGGGGGTCGAACCACGGACACTGTGTGTGAGGCAAGAACGTTGTCTACCTGGCCACGGAACACACACAGCGTCATGCCCCTAAGACGTAGCTATCGTATAGATAGGGTAACTGCTGGTGTATCCTATTTTGCTGAGTAAAAAAAAGTATCCATATGATGCCTTCTTTTCCTGGTCGCTGGGAAGGTCTGAAGGACAGAGGTGATCCAAGCTTGAGACTTACCAAACATACAATCACACAAGGAACGTTGACAACTTGGACTCTTGTTAGACAGAGTTCAGATGCTAAAACAAGTGTGTTTTACCTTGAAGAACTGAGGTGAGATGGTATAATAGGGTGTCTAGGCTGGGTCTGAAACTTGCAAGGAGATTAATCTGCGGTGATTAGGGAGCCCGCTTGTTACGGGTTGCATGGGTCACCACACGAATAACAATGAAGGGCTTGGCCATGAATTGGCGTAGTACAGGTCACCAGGGTCAAGGGTGCCATTTTCTTGGTGTTTGCTCAGGAGGACGGTAGGGAGGAAGGAGATACCTAGGAAGGTTTACCCGAGTATTCTAAAAACAGTTTCGGGGGTTACTACCCCCATTATCCGGTCACAGAGCAGACCTTCTGGTAAATGGCCTCATCACAGGCGAGCTTAGTCAACAAGCTGTTACTGCTAGCCGGACGCAGCCCAGGGTATGCACCACAGCCCGACTGATCAGGAACTGACTTGGAGAACCTATCAAGTTCTCTTTTGAAGATAATAGGTTGTTTTTTCGCACGAAGGGAGCGTGTTGAAGAGTCTTGTTCCCCTTACACTTATTGAGTTCTCTATTAGTGTACCCATCAGACTTCTCATCGAAGATGTACCGTCTCCCAAGCCTCTTTCCTTTGACATAAAAATTTTTATTGTATGTGTGCTTACCCCTGAGTTTTTTTTAATATATTCTTGTATCCTTTTCCTGTCTGTCTTTTTTTTGTTGTTGTTGTTGTATTTACATTTTTATGACCAAGAGCCTTGAGTGTCCTCGCAGGCCTAAGTTCTGTGTAACTCTCACTTCTTTCTTTAAACCTATCTCCATCTCACATTTCTTTCTTCATCTTACTTCCTATTTCCCTCCATCCTCCATCCCTCAGCGCCTGTCCACTCATCCCCACTGGCAATACAGCTTTCCTGTGTGTGTGTGTGTGTGTGTGTGTGTGTGTGTGTGTGTGTGTGTGTGTGTGTGTGTGTGTGTGTGTGTGTGTGTGTGTGTGTGTGTGTGTGTGTAAAACCACATTCATATACTGAATGTGTGCGTGCGCGCTCCTTGTGCTTCTTGCTTTTGTTGCTGCTCCTATTATTATGGTTGGTCCTTCTGTTGTTGCTATTACTATTATTGCTTCTGCTATTATTGCTCCTGCTGTTATTGTTAATATTGGTGCTGTTATTGTTAATATTGATGCTGTTATTGCTAATATTGGTGCTGTTATTGCTATTATTGTTGTTGATGTTATTGCTATTAATATTTCTACTATTGTTATTGTTACTCTTATTGATATTGTTTTGATACTGTTATTGCTATTATTATTGCTACTATTGTTATTGCTATTATTATTCCTGTTATTGCTATTGTTGCTGGTATTGCCATTATTGTTGCTGTTATTGCTACTAATATTGTTGCTGTTATTGCTACTAATATTGTTGCTGTTATTGCTACTGTTATTATTGTTGTTATTATTACAACATGACGCTCAGTTGTGGTAAGTCCCAGCTGCTCAGGTATGGAAATAATAAAGAACTCAAAAGGAGCACTGTATACAAAAACTCAAGGTCACCAAATAGAACGAAAGAACATAAGAAACAAGGAACACTGCAACAGGCCTACTGGCCCATGCGGGGCAGGTCCAAGTCTTCCACCGGCTTAAGCCAATGCCCTAACCTATTCAGGTCAGGTCACATTTATTTAAGGAAGGAGCACGGCATCTGACCTAGTAGCACAAGCTAGTCAGGTCCATCTCACACCCACCCGCACCCACTCATGTATTTATCTAACCTGTATTTAGAACTATACAACGTTTTAGCCTCTGTAACTGTACTTGGGAGTTTGTTCCACTCATCCACAACTCTATTACCAAACCAGTGCTTTCCTATATCCTTCCTGAATCTGATTTTTTCCAACTTAAAACCATTGCTGCGAGTCCTGTCTAGGTTAGATATTTTTAGTACGCTATTTACATCCCCTTTATTTATTCCTGTTTTCCATTTATACACCTCAATCATAATCCCCCCTAATTCTACGCCTTTCTAGAGAGTGCAGATTCAGGGCCCTCAGTCTATCCTCATAAGAAAGATTTCTGATACATAGGATCAACTTTGTCATCCTCCTTTGTACGTTTTCCAGAACATTTATATCCATTCTCTAATACGGTGACCAAAACATTGCAGCATAATTTAGATGAGGCCTAACCAATGATATATAGAGTTGAAGAGCAACCTGAGGACGGAAACAAGAGAAGGAAAAGAGTAAGTAGTGGTAGTGGTAAGGTAGGTAGGTTCCTCACTCCTATGTGCAGGCTATTTGTGTAATGGATGCCAGTACTAATCAGTTAGTCCTAGGGACTCCTATTATTTATGCATCTTGATATGAAGCCAGGGATTCTGTTCGTTTTTATTGCGAACACTTACGCACTGTTGTCTTGGTTTTAGATTGTTGCTAACCGGAACTCCCAAATCCCTTTCGTAATCAGTAATAGTAAGATCTACATTATTTAGTTTATATGTGGCATGGTTATTTTCCTGTCCAACATTTTGAACTTTGCATTTGTCTACATTAAACTACATCTGCCACTTCTCCGACCACTGCATCAGTCTATTCAAATCTTCCTGGAGTGCTCTAATGTCCTCGCCTGAATGAATTGAACGGCCTATTTTGGTGTCATCATAAAACTTACTTTTGTCGCTATCTATTCACTCATCTATGTCGTTTATGTAGATTGTGACCAAGGGGCCCAACACTGACTCCTGCGGAACACCGCTCGGGACGCTTCCCCACTCTGATTTCTCCCCATTTATGCATACTCTCTGCTGCCTATTTGTCAACCATGCCTCTATCCAGGAAATTTTTTTTTCCTATTCCGTGTGCCTTAATTTTCCTCAAATAGTCTCTGATGTGGGACTAGCAAAAGCTTTACTAAAGTCCATATACACAGTATCATATTCATTACCATGATCTACCTCCTCAAAATACCTTAGTGAAAAAAAAAAATCGTAAGGCAGGAACGCCCTTTTGTAAAACCGTGCTGAGATTCGTTGATCAATTTATGCTGTTCAAGATGGCTTTGAATTGCCTCGGCAATTATTGATTCCATAAATTTACCCACTTGGGAATAATTATGTCAGCTGACCTTTCTTTCAAAGAACATAAGACAAAGATCACGACAGCCAGGAGGATGACGACGAGGTGGGTATCGAGAACTTTCAAAACACGGAAAATAATACCTGTGGTGACAGTTTTCAAATCGCTAGTGCTCCCTCGTTTAGAATATTGCTCATTGTTGACGCCCTCGTTCAAGGCGGGAGAAATATCAGAAATATCAGAGCTTGAA
>NC_091292.1:93597956-93610456 GCF_038502225.1 Cherax quadricarinatus
TGGAGGACAGGAGAGATAGGGGGGACATGATAACGACATACAAAATACTGAGAGGAATTGACAAGGTGGACAAAGACAGGATGTTCCAGAGATTGGACACAGTAACAAGGGGCCACAGTTGGAAGCTGAAGACACAGATGAATCACAGGGATGTTAGGAAGTATTTCTTCAGCCACAGAGTAGTCAGTAAGTGGAATAGTTTGGGAAGCGATGTAGTGGAGGCAGGATCCATACATAGCTTTAAGCAGAGGTATGATAAAGCTCACGGCTCAGGGAGAGTGACCTAGTAGCGATCAGTGAAGAGGCGGGGCCAGGAGCTCGGACTCGACCCCCGCAACCTCAACTAGGTGAGTACAACTAGGTGAGTACACCTAGCCAAGCACGTAAAGAAACTAGAGAAAGTACAAAGGTTTGCAACAGGACTAGTCCCAGAGCTAAGGGGTATGTCCTACGAGGAGAGGTTAAGGGAAATCGACCTGACGACACTGGAGGACAGGAGAGATAGGGGGGACATGATAACGACATACAAAATACTGAGAGGAATTGACAAGGTGGACAGAGACAGAATGTTCCAGAGATGGGACACAGCAACAAAGGGACACAGTTGGAAGTTGAAGACACAGATGAATCACAGTGATGTTTGGAAGTATTTTTTCAGTCACAGAGTAGTCAGGAAGTGGAATAGTTTGGGAAGCGATGTAGTGGAGGCGGGATCCATACTTAGCTTTAAGCAGGGGTATGATAAAGCTCACGGTTCAGGGAGAGTGACCTAGTAGCGACCAGTGAAGAGGCGGGGCCAGGAGCTTGGACTCGACCCCTGCAACCTCAACTAGGTGAGTACAACTAGGTGAGTACACACACACATATACACACACATACACACACACACACATATATATATATATGTATATATATATATATATATATATATATATATATATATATATATATATATATATATATATATATATATATATATAATGCATGCAAGCCCAATTAGTATCGTTGAGGGGAACAATAGTAGCTGGAGCTAGAATCGTTCTGGACGGTACTGCTTGGGATTCCTACTCATCTCTGCAACATTTCAGTCTCCTGATGTTTTGATTGGAACACGAAAGGCATAGAGCTGTCATTTAACTCTCGCTTTGGTTGTTCTGCAACGTAGATGTCATATAGAGTACAGTAGGGTACCAGTTTTATTTAATAATAATTAATATGAGAAATGTTTTTATAGATAGATGAGGGTGTGACTAAAGGAGGGCAGGGATAGTTGGGTAAGTACAGAGGGGAAGGAGGGTAAAGAGTGGGTTTGGTAGATACTCTGGAGTATAAGATGTATATTAAAGACCGGCTGGTAATATATAGCGGAGGGGAGATGTGATGGAGGGAGGAGCCAGAGGTAGGTTTCACTGCTTTCAACCAGCGACAGATGAATGAGATGAGGAAGTGTGAGGGAGAAATAATGGGAAGGGAAGAGGATAAAAGGAGGAGTAAGAGGAGGGGAGTGGTGACAGTAAAGGGAGTGGTAAGGGGAGGATAGGGGGAGACGGTTAAGGGGGTAGTATAGGGGGAGGGGTGATGACAAAGGGGAGAGGGGGGGGGGAAAGGAGAGGTAATGCACTTGACACGACACTTTACACTCCGCATAATGGCATAATTAAACTGGCTTCTCGTTCATTTTAATCTCAGCTCTTCCTCGTCCTCTTTTCCTTCATTTCATATTCCTTTATTGTTCTTCCCTCTTTATTATTATCTTCGTTTTATATATAGATTTTGTCCTCGTCATTTCCACCTTTTCCTATTATTCACATCCTTCCTGTACTATATTTATCAACCTCTTTCCATGCCCGCATATGTTTCACTTCCTTATAACACCGTACAAGGGAAATGTACAATAAAAATCTCGGAGTACAGTGTGCGAAGCGTGTTTAAAAAACGAACACTGCCATAACGTACTGGAGTGAAAGATATGGAAGAAAGTGCGCGATAAACCCAATGAAAAGCTGGGGTGCAGTGAGCACAATAAGGGAATACTGTATCTAAATCTGTGGCCCCAGATTATTCAACACTTTACCAGAAGATATCAGAAACACTGTTGGGACAAATGTAGAAGTCTTCAAGTGGAAACTGAGCAAGTATCTACACCAGGTGCTAGATCAACCTGGCTATTATGGATATGTGAGGCAGCGGTCCATCAGCAGCAACAGTCTGGTTGACCAGGCTAGCAACAGACGAGCCTGGCCCATGGCCGGGATCCGAGAGTAGAAAGACTCTCGGAACTCTTAGAAGGTATACTACAGATATACAGCATTACAATGGGGTTGCATTAGATAAGATATATATTTATGGTAAGAAGAGTGTAAATATAAGAACAAAGAGGATGGTAGGTTGGTGTAGTAACTCCAATACACTTGTGTGAAGAGAATGAACACAGCAGCACAGTAGAATAGAGTACAGTAGAGGAATGTTGAATTTATAGGACTCGTGTGTATGAACAAAATAAATACTGTACGCTGAAACAAAGGCTCATAAAATGCAATCAGATAATGACAAGTTATAAATTTAGTAATAAATGTTGAAATTGTCATTGATGGAGGTTGATATTTGTTCATTGAAAGGATGAGTGGCGCTGCCCAGTACACAATCCTCGGGTCATAATCGAAAGGGAGGGATTAAACTTTCAGTGTGGGTAAACTGAATACGCATAAATAACTGTATAACACTGAGATTGATCATACATGTGTGGTGAACTACCTATGTAAAAGACACCTTGTCCAGGGTTGGTAATGGCAGTTATATATTTGCGGCTGGTATGCTTATTGTTGGCTTCTGGAGACAGGTTAAGGGTGATGTCCACTTCCAAGTCTTGTTTTTGTTAAGCCGATCCTTCGGGTAAGTTGTCCCAATCTCAAGTATAACGTTAATGTGTGTGTTTTGTGTGCATGTGTATTTTTTCTGTCTTCCTGTGATTATAGTTTCATAAATTTTCTTTCCTTGTGCAGGATAGACCATCCTTAGGACTGGTAATTCCTAAATGATAGTAACCTCAGAGTTTATTGTCATTTATAAGAAATCAATCCTGTGATAGAATATGACAGGCAGTCAGCTAATTTTGCTTTCCACTGTGTAACTTTGACACTACCTGGAGAATGTTTGAGGGTGAACACCCCCGTGGCCCGGTCCACGACTAGGCCTTCCAGGGGATCAGGGCTGGGCCAACCAGGCTGTTACTGCTGGCCGCACGTCAGTGCCTAACCGGGCTGATCAGGCAGCAACCTTAAGTATCTACCCAGTTGACTCTTGAAGGAAGTCAGGAATCTATTGGTAATCCCCGTTTTGCGTGATGGGAGGCTGCTGAACAGTCTTGGGCTCCTGACACTTATTTGTGTTTTTACTTAGTGCACTCATGGCACCCCTGCTTTTCAGTGAGGGAATGTTGCACCGTTTGCCTTGTCTTTTGTTGTCTTAGGGAATGTGTTGTGTGTGCACATTTGGGACCGGTTCCTCTAGGATTTTCCAGGTGTAAATTATGAAATATTTTTCTCGCCTGCATTCCTAGGAGTTCAGGTCAAGGGACTTAAAACATTCCCAGTAATTAAAGTGTTTGACTCTACCTATACGTGCAATGAAGGTTCTCTGTACATTGTCCAGATCTGCAATTTCACCTGCTCTGAATGGGACTGTTAGTTTAGAACAGTATTCCAGCCTAGAGAAAAGTGACTTAAAAGAGGATCACCCTTGGCTTGGCATCCCTTATTTTAAAGGTTCTTATTATCTATCCTATCATTTTCCTTGCAGTTGTGATAATGACACTGTTCAGCTGTTGTGATCCTTGAAGTGAGATCTATGGCATTATCACTCCTAAGTCCTTTAATATTCTGCCTATTGTGTAGTTAGAATTTGTTTTGTACTTCATTCTAGCTTTAATTTCCTCAAATTTTCCATAATGGAGTAACTGAAATTTGTCCTCGTTGAACATCATAATGTTTTCTGCAGCCCATTGGAAGATTTTGAATATATCCACTGGGAGATTTACAGTGTCCCCAGTGAATGACATTCATGCAAATTCTAGTATCGTCTGCAAAGAAGACGGCGGTATGGTTCACATATCTGTGTATATCAGTTATGAGGATGAAGAAAGGGATTGGGACGAGTACTGTACCTTGTGGAACTAACCTTTTCAAAGTGGCAGCTTCTGAATTAATTCGTGTTTACCATTACTCTTTTTGTTCTCTTGGTTACCAATCTGCCCAATTTTCCAGTTATTCTTTAACACGCATTTTGTGTGCTATTCCAGTAGTTGTGGGAGGCAACTACAGATCCTGGAGTCTACCTGGAGGTCGTTACGAGAGTCAACACCCTCGCGGCCCAATTCTTGACAAGGCCTCCTGATGGATCAGGGCCTAATGAACCAGCCTGTTACTGCTGGCCTCGCGCAATCCAACATACGAACCACAGCCTAGTTGATCGTTCTGTTACACAAAATCTTCGATATACTCTCGCCAGCACCCAAATTCATTACTTTACGGTCTTATTCTGATAATTAGAAGAGTAAGACGTGCGTAACAATTGCGCATCTTGACAATAGCCTTCTTCAGTATAATACAGAGGAGACAGCAGAAGCAGTGGAGATGTACAGATAATGTGATCAGGCCATCAACCTCGAAGTAATAAGTTTAAGGTGGTCAGTCCCTCAACCTGGAGAGGAGTTCAGCTCCATAGTGTGGACTTGGATTTCCGTCACTCTATATAGTGACGGGTCCAAGCTTAGGAGCTGAACTCTTCTCCAGGCCGAGGGACTGACCACCTTAAACTTATTATTTCGAGACTGATAGATTGATCACATCATTTGTCTCCTCTGTATTATACGGAAGAAGCCTATCGTGAGGCGAAACGTTTCGGCAATAATGATACCCAACTGTTGCGGTTCCTCTTATTGTTGACGTACTAGATTCTGCGTCTTACCTGGAGGTTATTCCGGGGATCAACGCCCCCGCGGCCCGGTCCATGACCAGGCCTCTAGATGGATCAGGGCCTGATCAACTAGGCTGTTACTGCTGGCCGCACGCAGTCCAACGTACGAGCCACAGCCCGGCTGATCCGGCACTGACTTTAGGTATCTGTCCAGCTCTCTCTTGAAGGCAGCCAGGGGTTTATTGGCAATTCCCCTAATGCTTGATGGGAGGCTGTTGAACAGTCTTGGGCCCCGGACACTTATGGTGTTTTCCCTTAGTGTACCAGTGGCGCCCCTACTTTTTATTGGGGGCATTTTGCATCGCCTGCCCAGTCTTTTACTTTCGTAGGGAGTGATTTCTGTGTGCAGATTTGGGACCATTCCTTCCAGGATTTTCCAAGTGTAGCTTATGATATATCTCTCCCTCCTGCGTTCCAACGAGTACAAGTCAAGTGCTTCCAAGCGTTCCCAGTAGTTAAGGTGCTTGACAGAACTTATACGTGCAGTATAGGATCTCTGTACACTCTCTAGATCTGCGATTTCACCTGCTTTGAATAGAGATGTTAATGTACAGCAGTATTCCAGCCTAGAGAGAACAAGTGATTTGAAAAGGGTCATCATTGGCTTGGTATCTCTCGTTTTGAAAGTTCTCATTATCCATCCTATCATTTTCTTTGCACATGCGATCGTGGCACTGTTGTGATCCTTGAAAGTGAGATCCTCAGACATTACTACTCCCAGGTCCCTTACATTATTTTTCCGCTCTATTGTGTGGCCAGAGTCTGTAGTATACTCTGTTCTAGTTATTATCTCCTCCAGTTTTCCATAACGGAGTAGTTGGAATTTGTCCTCATTGAACATCATATTGTTTACCGTTGCCCACTGGAAAACTTTGTTTATATTTTCTTGGAGGTTAACCGCGTCCTCAGCAGATGACAGCCTCATGCAGATCCTAGTATCATCCGCAAAGGATGATACGGTGCTGTGATGTATATCTCTGTCTATGTCTGATATGAGGATGAGGAATAAAATGGGGGTGAGTACTGTGCCTTGTGGAACAGAGCTCTTCACAATGGCAGCCTCCGATTTAACTCTGTACGACCAGAGTGTAGTGTGTGTCCTTCCTGCTGGATCATTTACATACATGTAATAACAACCTGCATGAGACCTTGGAGTGAATGGTGGTGGTCACTGTGACTTTCACACGAAGGTCACTCCCCCGTTTTGGAAAGTTGGTTGGCCCTTGCACGCACACTTTCACTGCCACCACAACACTTGCTTCCCCACCATCGCTCCCCACCTGCATTGCTAGAGCCCTCCTTTCGCCTTTCTCCCTCCCCACCTTTCTCTCCCGCTTCTTCCCTCCCCAACCTGCATTGCTTCTTCTCCCTGCTTTTTTTTCCTCCATGTCATCTCCGTTTTCTTCCTCCACCTTTCAATACTTCCTTTCCCTAATATTATATCTTCTTTCCTCTTTCTGTACTTCTTCATCCTGCCTCTCCTCGCTTCTACCCTTCCATTCCCTTCCCTTCCCTTACTGTCTCTCGTATTTCCCTTCCCCAATTACTCTTCCCATCTTCCCCATCACACTTCCTCTCCCCGCTCGTTAGCGCACATCTGCCTCACTGTAATTACCTAATTTACTGCGGAGAACGCTTGGGCCCGATGCTTTTGCTTTCCAGCGATTGACGTGAATCATTTTAATTACATTTAAATGTGTGAGGTGTGTTGTGTCAGTGATTGCTATCTTAGTCATTGTTTACTGTATTTCTCACAATTTCCCTTCATTGCAAGTAAGCGATGATCACTCCTGTTTTCTCTGTCCGACGCACTGTAGGAGAATGTTAAGTCCAGTCTTGTGTGTACTTAACTATTTGGGATCGCAGGGGTCGATTCACAGCTCCTGGCCCCGTCTCTTCGCTGGTCGCTACTAGATCCACTCTCGCCCTGCTCCATATGTATGTGTATGTGTGTTTGTGTGTGTGTGTGTGTGTGTGTGTGTGTGTGTGTGTGTGTGTGTGTGTACGAGAAGAGAGAGAGAATCTGTGAGAGTGAGAGTAACACTTCTCCCCTCCAAAACGCTTGGGCATAGGTCACTTGATACTTCCACCTCACCTGTTTCCCTCCCCGTATCTCCCCCTCCCTCCGCTCCTTCCCTCTCGTCCCCTTCCCTCAACCCCCTCTGTGTTCAAGGATATAACGCTCTCTGAGGGAGTAGTTTTTTTTTGTCATTGTTAAATAGTGGTGGGTGTAGGGTTGTTGTGGCCTGGAGGCCAAAGCATGGGGAAACCCAGCCAGCCTCTGAGAGCTGCAACTCTGGTACTGATGGTGGTGGTAGTGGTGTTGATAGTGATAGTGGTGCTGCTGTTAGTGGTGGTGATGGCGGTAATGGTGCTGATGGTGGTGGTGGTGGTGATGTGGTTGTGTTTATCAATCTCTTTTATTTTCCATTTGTTAAAAGGGCTCGCGTCGATAGTCACTTGCCCTGTTTTGTGTGTATGAGAAAGAGAGAGCTGTTGCGGCGTTGGAGGAGGAATGTAGGTGACGGGTAGGAGGTGGGGGTGGAGGATGTGGAGGAGGAGGTGTGGAGTTAGGGTAGGAGAGCCGCTAGTGGTAGTGGTGCCACCATGACTGTCTTCTGTGACGCCACTTCTGAGGTTCAGTGTGTACCTGCTGAGACTGTACCTGGCTACTTCCCCTCCCTCCTACAACCCTACAGTGTGTACCTGGCTACTTCCCCTCCCTCCTACAACCCTACAGTGTGTACCTGGCTACCTCCCCCTCCCTCCTACAACCCTATAGTGTGTACCTGGCTACTTCCCCTCCCTCCTACAACCCTACAGTGTGTACCTGGCTACTTCCCCTCCCTCCTACAACCCTATAGTGTGTACCTGGCTACTTCCCCTCCCTCCTACAACCCTACAGTGTGTACCTGGCTACTTCCCCTCCCTCCTGCAACCTCACAGCGTGTACCTGGCTACTTCCCCTCCCTCCTGCAACCTCACAGTGTGTACCTGGCTACTTCCCCTTCCTCCTACAACCCCACAGTGTGTACCTGGCTACTTCCCTTCCCTCCTCCAACCCCACAGTGTGTACCTGGTTACTTCCCCTCACTCCTGCAACGCCAGAGTGTGTACCTGGTTACTTCTCCTTCCTCCTACAACCCCACAGTGTGTACCTGGCTACTTCCCCTCCCTCCTGCAACCCCACAGTGTGTACCTGGCTACTTCCCCTCCCTCCTGCAACCCCACAGTGTGTACCTGGCTACTTCTTCATCCTACAACCCCACATTGTGTACCTGGCTACTTCCCCTCCCTCCTGCAGCCCCACAGTGTATACCTGGCTACTTCCCTTCCTTCCTTCAACCCCACAGTGTGTACCTGGCTACTTCCCCTCCCTCCTGAAGCCCCACAGTGTATACCTGGCTACTTCCCTTCCTTCCTTTCTTCAACCCCACAGTGTGTACCTGGCTACTTCCCCTCCCTCCTGCAGCCCCACAGTGTATACCTGGCTACTTCCCTTCCTTCCTTCCTTCAACCCCACAGTGTATACCTGGCTACTTCCCTTCCTTCAACCCCACAGTGTGTACCTGGCTACTTCCCCTCCCTCCTGAAGCCCCACAGTGTATACCTGGCTACTTCCCTTCCTTCCTTTCTTCAACCCCACAGTGTGTACCTGGCTACTTCCCCTCCCTCCTGCAGCCCCACAGTGTGTATCTGGCTACTTCCTTCAACCCCACAGTGGAGCTGGCTACTTCCCCTCCGACAACCCCACAGTGTGGAGCTGGCTATTTCCCCTCTTCCCTTCAACCCCACGGGAACACTTCAACCATCTAGACACCAGCAATTTAACGAAAATCCCACCAGACAGTTGAGATTGCCTCTGAGTGATATAACTTTCGGTTAACAACTGACAGAACACGGGTTCGATTCTCGGGCGAGATGTATGACCAAGTCTTGGTGCATCAACTGTTAATGTTCACCTAACAGTAACTGGGTGTTAGACTGTTGAAGGTAGCATACTGGGGAAGGGGTAATTTACTTAAGATTCGGCATTAAAATAATATTTATCCTGTTAATAACTTTGTACAAGATATAATTACAGTCCGCTCTTTTTAAGTAATTCAAAGAGTAAGTCATTTAATGAGTTACTCCCAGAGTTTTAGCTGGTAAGCAGAGCTTGAGCTGGTAAGCAGAGCTTGAAGGAGCAGGTAGCTACATAACCATGCCACATATAAACTAAATAATGTAGATCTTAACATTACGGATTGCGAAAAAGATTTAGGAGTTCTGGTTAGCAGTAATCTGAAACCAAGACAACAGTGCATAAGTGTTCGCAATAAAGCTAATAGAATCCTTGGCTTCATATCAAGAAGCATAAATAATAGGAGTCCTCAGGTTGTTCTTCAACTCTATACATCCTTGGTTAGGCCTCATTTAGATTATGCTGCACAGCTTTGGTCACCGTATTACAGAATGGATATAAATGCTCTGGAAAATGTACAAAGGAGGATGACAAAGTTGATCCCATGTATCAGAAACCTTCCCTACGAGGATAGACTAAGGGCCCTGAATCTGCACTCTCTAGAAAGACGTAGAATTAGGGGGGATATGATTGAGGTGTATAAATGGAAGACAGGAATAAATAAAGGGGATGTAAATAGTGTGCTGAAAATATCTAGCCTAGACAGGACTCGCAGCAATGGTTTTAAGTTGGAAAAATTCAGATTCAGGAAGGATATAGGAAAGTACTGGTTTGGTAATAGAGTTGTGGATGAGTGGAACAAACTCCCAAGTACAGTTATAGAGGCCAGAACGTTGTGTTGCTTTAAAAATAGGTTGGATAAATACATGAGTGGGTGTGAGTTGGACCTGATAGCTTGTGCTACCAGGTCGGTTGCCGTGTTCCTCCCTTAAGTCAATGTGACCTGACCTGACTAGGTTGGGTGCATTGGCTTAAGCCGGTAGGAGACTTGGACCTGCCTCGCATGGGCCAGTAGGCCTTCTGCAGTGTTCCTTCGTTCTTATGTTCTTATAAAGAGGTACGCATGAGGGAGGGGAAGGGGTGAGACGTGCCAGTGTCCCGCCTGACTCCTTAATTAACTGGAAATCTCTCACCGAGATACAGAAAAGTATTATATACTGAAGGTGAGGTAGGTATCCTGCAGCCTTGGCTCAGCACCCCCCCCCCCACTACTGAATAATTGTATGTCATGTGCAAATTCACACCTGTGTCGAGGTTTAATTTTTTTTTTAGCAAGGTCAGTTGGAGAGAGAAAATGATGATTAGAAAGTATCTCCTGTGGGTTTACATGCGCCCGCCGGCGTATAACTTGGACACGTAAGAACAAACCATTTATTAAGAACAGTTAAGCCCGTAAGAAAATACGTAAGAACAGAATATATATAAGAGTAGAACACCGAGGTAGACCTTCTGGACCACCTTACAACATCTGGGTATCTTTATTTGTAGACGTTTTGCCATCCAGTGGCTTTATCAATACAAATTCAAAGGCATGATTTGTATTGATAAAGCCATTGGATGGCGAAACGTCTACAAATAAAGATACCCAGATGTTGCACATGTGTCTAAATGTTCATCTTGTCGGTAATGTATACCATTCATATAGAACACGCTACGTAAGTTTGTTCTACTTTATATGTTACAAGAAAGTACTGAAATTATTTTCATACTTCCCTAGTTATGTGTACAGCGACTGTAGTCCAACTCTTTAAGATAAGTCATTTTTAATCGAGAAACTGGTTGTGTCTACTTCTTCTCCCCATTACATTCCTCGTTACCCATTCACACAGTCTCAGCAACATTGAACAGTTTGTCTTAGAAACACGTCAGCGGAAGTCCCCCTACAAGTAGCAAGTCATTTGAGCTTGGCAACACTTGTTTACAGTGTTAAGTGCTATGAATGTTGGTTTTGAAGCTTGGCTCTCTGCCTGGTTGACCAGGCAAGCACCAGACGAGCCTGGCCCATTGCCGGGCTCCGAGAGCAGTGAAGCTCGCGAAACTCTTGAGAGGTTGTTAATGTAAGGTTCTTGGTTAGTGGAGGACCTGTCCTGTTGGGTATCTTTATTGTTCACTGAAACGCTTCGCCTACACAGTAGGCTTCTTCAGTTAAATGCAGAGGCAACAGGTATGGTAGGGAAGTAAAGATGTAGTCAACCATCAGCCTTGGAGAAATAGTTTTGAGATGGTTAGTCCCTCAACCTGGAGAAGTATTGAACTTCATAGTCTGGAGCAATGTGAGGCTGAAAAGGGTTAAAATCGAGAGGGGACTTGCTTAGCATGGACCAGTAGGTCACCTGTAGAGCTCGAGTTCTTGCCCTCTAAGTTCCACTTCCTCGCCTCCTGCTACAGCATCGAGACCTTCACGCCTCAACTTCTGCAGTATTTAAGAGGCGCGTGAGTTTCCCTGTCTCCTAATATCATGTTTATTTTTCCCATATAATCTACCTTGTCCATAATTATTATCGCATTTGCTTTGTCTGCTTTCGTAAGGTGAAGTCCAGGATCTTTCCTTAATTTATGGTATAACTTAACAAATCATCGAGGACAATTCTGTTCCACAGGTCTGAGCTTTGCTGGAACACAATTGTCCTCAAAGATTTGTTAAGTTATACCATGAATTAAGGAAAGATCCTGGACTTCACCTTACGAAAGCAGACAAAGCAAATGCGATGATAATTATAGACAAGGTAGATATTAAGGGAAAAATAGCATATATTTATTAGAAGACAGGCAAACATACGCGCCTCTTAAGGCTTCATTGTTATACTTCACCTTCACATTGTTCCAGACTTAAGGACTGACTACCTCAAAAACTATTTCCCCAAGGTTGTTGAACTGATTACATCACCTTTACTTCCCTACCACGCCTGCTGCTTCTGTTTGACTGAAGAAGCCTACTATGTGGGTGAAATCTTTCAGTCAGCAATAAAGATACCCAACTGTTGCACATGTGTCTTACTCTTCAACTTATCGTTATTATATACCAACATACGTTATTATATTTGAACATAGAGTTCGATTATGAATGAGTTAAACACATGAGTGGGAATGTAGGACCCACCGTTAACATGGGACACTTGCTCGGCTACCTCCTGTGTTTGTGCGTGTGTGTTTTGAGCGTGCCTGTCAATGTTCACGTGTGTGTATTCGCGTGTTCATGTGTGTTAGTGTGTGTGCGTGTGCGTGCGTGTGCGCGTGCGTGCTCTAACGTCTCTGACACCATGAATTACCGAGCCTAAACACTTGACATTTTTTACACCTCGTTCTCTCTCTTTCCTTTTTCAATTTATTTCCTCATTTTATCTTAAATGCTTAACATAATATTATCACCCCTTACCTGGAGGTTACCTGCAGGTTATTCCGGGGATCAACGCCCCCGCAGCCCGGTCCATGACCAGGCCTCCCGATGGATCAGGGTCTGATCAACTAGGCTGTTACTGTTGGCCGCATGCAGTCCAATGTACGAGCCACAGCCCGATTGATCCGGCACTGACTTTAGGTATCTGTCCAGCTCTCTCTTGAA
>NC_091292.1:93620456-93717956 GCF_038502225.1 Cherax quadricarinatus
GACAGGAGAGATAGGGGGGACATGATAATGACATACAAAATACTGAGAGGAATTGACAAGGTGGACAAAGACAGGATGTTCCAGAGATTGGACACAGTAACAAGGGGACACAGTTGGAAGCTGAAGACACAGATGAATCACAGGGATGTTAGGAAGTATTTCTTCAGCCACAGAGTAGTCAGTAAGTGGAATAGTTTGGGAAGCGATGTAGTGGAGGCAGGATCCATACATAGCTTTAAGCAGAGGTATGATAAAGCTCATGGCTCAGGGAGAGTGACCTAGTAGCGATCAGTGAAGAGGCGGGGCCAGGAGCTCGGACCCGACCCCCGCAACCTCAACTAGGTGAGTACAACTAGGTGAGTACACACAAATACACACACGTAAGGGACACTACAAGAGAGAGAGGAGAGGATGAACCAGCAAGGCTGGACTTAGTATTCACCTTGAGTAGTGCAGATATCGAGGACATCACATATGAAAGACCCCTTGGGGCCAGTGACCATGTGGTTTTAAGCTTCGAATACACAGTAGAGCTACAAGTGGAGGGAGAAACAGGAAGGCCAGGACGAATGAAGCCAAACTACAAGAAAGGGGACTACACAGGAATGAGGAACTTCCTGAACGGGGTTCAGTGGGACAGAGAACTGGCAGGGAAGCCAGTTAATGAGATGATGGAATATGTAGCAACAAAATGCAAGGAGGCTGAGGAGAGGTTTGTACCCAAGGGTAACAGGAATAATGAAAAAGCCAGGATGAGCCCATGGTTTACCCAAAGGTGCAGGGAGGCAAAAACCAAGTGTGCTAGGGAATGGAAGAAATATAGAAGGCAAAGGACCCAGGAGAATAAGGAGAGCAGTCGTAGAGCCAGAAACGAATATGCACAGATAAGAAGGGAGGCCCAAAGACAATATGAAAACGACATAGCAGCAAAAGCCAAATCTGACCCGAAACTGTTGTACAGCCACATCAGGAGGAAAACAACAGTCAATGACCAGGTAATCAGGCTAAGGAAGGAAGGAGGAGAGACAACAAGAAATGACCGTGAAGTATGTGAGGAACTCAACAAGAGATTCAAAGAAGTGTTCACAGAGGAGACAGAAGGGGCTCCAGAAAGACGGAGAGGTGGGGCACACCACCATGTGCTGGGCACAGTGCACACAACCGAGGAAGAAGTGAAGAGGCTTCTGAGTGAGCTAGATACCTCAAAGGCAATGGGGCCAGATAACATCTCCCCATGGGTATTGAGAGAGGGAGCAGAGGCGCTATGTGTACCCCTAACAACAATATTCAATACTTCTATCGAAACAGGGAGATTGCCTGAGGCATGGAAGACAGAAAATGTAGTCCCAATCTTTAAAAAAGGAGACAGACATGAAGCATTAAACTACAGACCAGTATCACTGACATGTATAGTATGCAAAATCATGGAGAAGATTATCAGGAGAAGAGTGGTGGAACACCTAGAAAGGAACGATCTCATCAACAGCAGCCAACATGGTTTCAGGGATGGGAAATCCTGTGTCGCGAACCTACTGGAGTTCTATGACATGGTGACAGCAGTAAGACAAGAGAGAGAGGGGTGGGTGGATTGCATTTTCTTGGACTGCAAGAAGGCGTTTGACACAGTTCCACACAAGAGATTGGTGCAAAAATTGGAGGACCAAGCAGGGATAACAGGGAAGGCACTACAATGGATCAGGGAATACTTGTCAGGAAGACAGCAGCGAGTCATGGTACGTGGCGAGGTGTCAGAGTGGGCACCTGTGACCAGCGGGGTCCCACAGGGGTCAGTCCTAGGACCAGTGCTGTTTCTGGTATTTGTGAACGACATGACGGAAGAAATAGACTCTGAGGTGTCCCTGTTTGCAGATGACGTGAAGTTGATGAGAAGAATTCACTCGATCGAAGACCAGGCAGAACTACAAAGGGATCTGGACAGGCTGCAGACCTGGTCCAGTAATTGGCTCCTGGAGTTCAATCCCACCAAGTGCAAAGTCATGAAGATTGGGGAAGGGCAAAGAAGACCGCAGACGGAGTACAGTCTAGGGGGTCAGAAACTACAAACCTCACTCAAGGAAAAAGATCTTGGGGTGAGTATAACACCAGGCACATCTCCTGAAGCGCACATCAACCAAATAACTGCTGCAGCATATGGGCGCCTAGCAAACCTCAGAACAGCATTCCGACATCTTAATAAGGATTCGTTCAGGACCCTATACACCGTGTACGTTAGGCCCATATTGGAGTATGCGGCACCAGTTTGGAACCCACACCTAGCCAAGCACGTAAAGAAACTAGAGAAAGTGCAAAGGTTTGCAACAAGACTAGTCCCAGTGCTAAGAGGTATGTCCTACGAGGAGAGGTTAAGGGAAATCAACCTGACGACACTGGAGGACAGGAGAGATAGGGGGGACATGATAACGACATACAAAATACTGAGAGGAATTGACAAGGTGGACAAAGAGAGGATGTTCCAGAGATTGGACACAGTAACAAGGGGACACAGTTGGAAGCTGAAGACACTGATGAATCACAGGGATGTTAGGAAGTATTTCTTCAGCCACAGAGTAGTCAGTAAGTGGAATAGTTTGGGAAGCAATGTAGTGGAGGCAGGATCCATACATAGCTTTAAGCAGAGGTATGATAAAGCTCACGGTTCAGGGAGAGTGACCTAGTAGCGATCAGTGAAGAGGCGGGGCCAGGAGCTCGGACTCGACCCCCGCAACCTCAACTAGGTGAGTACAACTAGGTGAGTACACACACACACACACACACACACACACGCACTCTCTCTCTCTCTCTCTCTCTCTCTCTCTCTCAACACTTTTATTCCCACACCGGTCTTCCTTATTGTACAAACTGATAACCTTCTGCTTAATGGCTTTGAACTGTGGCAGCCAATTCTTCGACCGCCCCTGCAGCCTGTAAGTCTTCTTCGAGTCCGTCTCTGCCCTTCACCACCTACCTGTAAGTTACCTGTATTTGCTTCCGGAAGTCACCTCCGCGGTTCGATCCTCAACCAGCTCTGGTTTATGACTTGATTGATCATGCTGTTGGTGGCTGCCGCCTACAATCCAGCACATGCATCACAACCCTGTTGATCAGGAACTGTTTTGAGGAATCTGTCGAGTTCTCTCTTGACAGGTAGTGTGTGTTGGTAATTCCCATTATGCATGAAAGGAGTGCGAAGACTCATGGTTCCTTTACACTTATTGAGCTCTCTCAGTGTTCCCATCGCTCCCCCGCTTTTCATTGGAGGTATGTTGCACCGTCTGTCAAGACTCTGTGTTCATATGTAGTGATTTCAGTGTGCAGGTTTAGGACAAATCTCTCCAGAATCTTCCAGGTGTGGATTATTATGTATCTTTCTCACCTACGTTCTAAGGACTTCAGGCACTACCCAGAATTTAGGTGCTTGACTAAGTTATACGAACTGTGACGGTTCTCTGTATATTTCTCCTACGTTGAAAGATGCCGTTAGAATACAGGAATATTCCAGACTGTCATTTTCCTTACATATGCGATAACATCGTTGTGCTTCTTGAACGTGAGATTTTCTGACATTATCACTCAAAGGTCTTTCTTGAGTGTTTTGAGTTTGTCTTGTATTCCGATCTTGCTTTTATTTCGATCTTGCTTTTATTTCCTCAGTCCTTCTGTAATATATTAACTGAAATACTCTAATATTAAACATTATACTGTTGTCAATAGCCTACTGGAACACAGCGAGCTTGGATGCTCGCTGTGTTTCCTATGGATGACAATGTCATGCAGATTCTAGTGTCATCTACAAATCATGATACGGTGCTATGATTTATTTCCCTGTCTGTGTTAGATATAAGAGGAGAAAGACAAGTTGAGCAACTACAGAGCCTTGGGGAATAAAACTTTTCACTTGAGCAGCCCCTGATTTCGCTGTTTTGTTTACTAATACGTTTTTACGTTCTGTTAGGAAATTAAATATCATCTGTCCACCTTTGCAGTTATTCATTTTGCACACATGTATTCAGTTACCCCATGGTCGCAATCGTCAGTCTTTTACAAAGTCAGTGTACACAGCTGTATATCTATTTTGTCTTCTAGAATATCCAAGACCATATTGTAATGATCCTGCAGTTGAGAGAGGCAGCGGCCTGTACTAAACCCATGGTGACCTGGGCTATGCAGCTGCTGAGATTCCATGTGATTGAGTCTTGTTTCTTAAACCCCTTTCAGAAATCTTGATAATGTGGCACGTGAGCCCTATCGGTCTATAGTTTTTGTCATTACTGCCACCTTCGTGGAGTGGGGCTGTATCATTGCTTTTAAAGACTGTGGGATGACTCCAGTGTCCACGAGTCTGGCCAGGGAATAGTTCATGGTCATGCAATAAATGGCTTCTTCAAAGTCAAGTGGAGTGAGAGTTATATTAGAGATTATGGGAATCTTTATTATTTTGCATCTCCTTCATGAACGACTCATTTGGGTCGCCAATCTTTACGCTGATTAATTACTCACTGAACACCGAATCGTGTTAAGACTAAAATATTTCACTCATTTTTTGTTGTCGTCAGTGTAGGTTCCGTCTCCTTTAATCAGAGATCCGATACTTGATGTTTCTGCCCTGGATGTTTCTTATGAGAAGAAATGTATTGGATTTCTTTCAGTTTTACTTGTGGGTTTTTATTTGCTGTCTCTCGTATACTTCGTGTCATCCTTCTCATCATAAACCTCTGAATGGGTCGTCATATCAAGATCTTCATCTGCAGGTTTTTCTTGAGACAAACTTACAACAGGATGTTATTTATAGGTGTCTGAAAGTGAAGGAATATGGATGGGGGGAAGAAGGCAAGAAGAGTATTTTTTTTTTTTTTGAGAGCTGGGGATTGAGAGGGTAATAAAAAAATGTTGGGATGGAAGCTGATTTGTTGTGTCTTCCTAAGATATTTGACACTTCCTTGACTTTTACTTAAAAAAATTATTGTGGCTGATGTATAGTGTCTCGTAGCGGTGTGTTCATTCATAGGATGAACGTCGCTGCCTAATCTTTCTTCGGGGCAAAATCTAAAATTTCATTCCTTCTTTCCCTTCACCCTACCTCAACACGTTCCTAAAGTGACGTTCACACGTTAAGCACAAAAGCCGTGTAGACACGTGGTAGGTTGTAGAGGAGGGGGAGGTTAAATGGAGGGAGAGAGGACACACTAAGAAGCTCAATTTACGGGCAGCAGCGGCATCTGTCTGACTCCCTTTGTTGTTTAACGGAGGGATGCGACGAGTGGAGGGGTGAGAGGGAGGTGTGGGTTTATGACCGGGGTATCACGGTAAGGTTTTCGTGTGTACTCACCTATTTGTGGTTGCAGGGGTCGCGTCACAGTTCCTGGCCCCGCTTGTGTGTGTGTGTATGTGTGCATGTGTTTTAAGGTGTGTTAGAGTGTATTGAGTGAGTGGCGGTGTGACTGGAGGTCATTATTACTGTGAGAGTCAGAACTCACTCCAGTGTTGAGTTACAGTTGGTGTCCAGTCATCTTGGTGACATCGTAGCACATGCCACTAGATATCTTCAAAAGTTTTGTGATTAGCTGACGCTTTCAAGTGAACTCACTACTTGTAGATAAATTTTATTCAGAATGATACCGGTGAAGATGTGGTGGACCCGTGCGAGGCTACTGAGGCGTGACACCTTCACTCACGTCCGGGTATGAACTGTGCAAACCCTCCCTCCCTCACCCTCCCTTATGCCCACCCTTCCCACAATCCCCTTCCAACCCCTCCCTCAAGGCGGGAACGGCCTAGGACGCCCACCTTCTGACCTCGCCGACCTTGCTGAACACTTAACTGATTTCAAGAAAAGCATAAACATCTTCAAACCGAAATTCTTTTAGAGAACAATATTATATGTAAATACCGCAGAGGGAACAGCTGGGAACTAACTCGGAATTACGTGAAGAAACTTTAATGTTTCAGTCCGTCATAACTTGTAAAAGTCGTGAATTTTATCAATGTTTCATCACTAACTGAAACATCGCTTAAAATTTACTCTCTAAATTTTGGGTTAATTTTGAGCTCGGTATTTAAAGAGAGACTTGTAACACTGTTCATTACGAATATGTTAAAAACCTTCATAACTTTTATATATCTAGTGACTTCATAATCTTTACTGCTGAGTTTATACAACGTTGTGACGTGTAGTTCCTTGAGATGGTGTGTCTGACGAAGCACCAGTTTAGTGGCAGGTGTGTGATGCCTGAGTGTGTCTACACACTTCAAATGGTATGTCTGACGAAGCACCTGTCTGGTGGCAGGTGTGTGAAACTTGAGTGTGTGTGTGTACACACCTCAGATGGTATGTCTGGTGGCAGGTGTGTGAAGCTTGAGTGTGTCTACACACCGCAGATGGGAAGGAGAAGCTAGATACGGAAGCATACAAGGTCTGTATTAAATACGTACCATTGAGGAAACCCAAAAGAAGAGCTGATAGAGAGAACGTAGGAGATGGTACAAAAGTAAACGGGTAACTGAATTGCTTAAAAACATGTAGCAACGGAGGAAAGAAGTCTCAGCGGAGAGATCACAAAGGGAACAAGAGGTTATCTAGGATATCGCAAGAAACCCAAAATATATTTATTCATATGCAAAGTCCAAGCTAAGAACTACCTGTAGAATTGGACCTTTAACAAGAGGAAACCAGTATAGAGACGAGCGACAGGAAATTAGCGAAATTCTAAAGGAACAGTACGAGTCGGTGTTCAGCAGTCTACTAAATGACAGCTGGGTAGAGAATACAGAAACATTTTCCACTCCAGCAGAAGGCCGTGCAGACCAACCAACTGTCATTAATACGACTCCCATAGATTTAGAAAAAAAATTGAAATCATGCCCACTTAGTCTGCTCCTGGACCAGATTCATGGTATGCCTTATTTATAAAAGAAAAAGTGCGTAAGCCTGGCCTATGGCCGGGCTCCGAGAGTAGTGAAACTCTCGAAACTCTTCAAAGGTAAGGTACCACAAACAAGAGCCCTCAGTATTCTCTGGAGAAAGAGCCTAGACATAAGTGAAATACAACCTTAAGAATGCAGACGTAGCTCCTTTGCATAAGGGAAGTAGTAGAGTACTAGCTAAACTTTACAGACCAGTAGCCCAAACTTACCACATAAAGTCTTCGAAAGAGTGATGAGATGGCAGATTACAAATTTCATGGAACAGCATAACTCAAACCAGCATGGTTTTAGAGCAGGACGATCATGCCAGTCATGGTGCAGACAGAATTACGGAGGCTTTGAAAGACAACCAAAATGCAGATGTGATGCGCTCAGATTTTGCAAAGGTATTTGACATATGTGATCATGGGGTGATTACAAGTAAAATGAGAGCCATAGGCATTACGGGAAAGTTTGTAATAATAACAGCAAAATCAAGCATCAGAGAGATAAAAAGCTCAGTTCCCCAAGGCACTGTCCTGGCACGTCTGCTGTTTCTCATCCTCATAGCAGACAGATTTAAACACCCGTCACAGTTTTGCATAATCATTTGCAGATGACATGAAAATAGCGCGAAGGTCACTTCAGTAGAAGACATTGAAAAATTACTTAAAGATACAAGTAGTGGAGAACAACATGACGTTCAATGGTGGTAAGTTCCAGCTGCTTTGGTATGGAAAGAATGAGGAACTCAAAAGGAGCACTGTATACAGAATTCAAAAAGATCGTCAAACAGAACGAAAGGAACACGTGAAAGACTTGGGAATAATTATGTCAGCTCACCTTTCTTTCAAAGAACAAAAGAAGACAAAGGTCACGACAGTCAGGAGGATGACGGGGTGGGTAATGGGAACCTCAAAATTAGGGAAATAATGCCTGTGGTGACACTTTTCAAATTGCTAGTGCTCCCTCATTTGGAATATTGCTCAGTGTTGACGGTCCCGTTCAGGGCAGGAGAAATATCAAAGCTGGAATAAATACAGAGATCGTTTACAGCTCCCATAGAGTCAGTATAGCGTTTAAATTACTGGAAATATCTTAAATATGTACTCATGACTCACGAAATCGTAATGACACGATTGCAAACAAACCATACCACGGGTGGGGATAGAACCCGCGATCAGAGACTCTCAAAACTCCAGACCGTCGCGTTAGCCACTGGACCAGCTAGCCACAATAAGATTCGTCCAACTAGGTATATTTCTGCACCATAGGAAGGTTAGCACAGGCACCACTGTGACCACAAATGTAAGTTTTTTGTTTGCAGTCGTGTCATTACGATTTCGTGAGTCATGTTAACGGCTTTGAGGGGACTTGAGCTAGAGTTCGTCACGGCCACGCTAGCTGGAGATTCGTCTGTAAAAACTAGCATTTGTGGTCACAGTGGTGCCTGTGCTAACCTTCCTATGGTGTAGAAATATACCTAGTTGGACGAATCTTATTGTGGCTAGCTGGTCCAGTGGCTAACGCGACGGTCTGAAGTTTTGAGACTCTGATCGCGGGTTCTATCCCCACCCGTGGTATGGTTTAAATATGTACTCCCTTTAGTGGAGGAGAGATACATGGAAAGTACTTGATGCTCATGTCCTAGATCTGCATACTGTCATAACAACATACTGGAGCGACAGAAATGGGAGGAAGTGCAAAATAAAGCCAGTGCTAAGCATAGGTGCGCTGGGCACAATAAGAGAGCACTGTATCAACATTCGTGGCCCCAGATTGTTCAATATTTTACTAGAAGATATCAGAAACACTGCTGGAACAAGTGTAGAAGTCTTCAGGAGGAAGCTGGACAAGTATCTTCACCAGGTGCAAGATCAACCAGGTTGTTATGGGTATGTGGGTCAGCGGACCTCCAGTAGCAACAGCCTGGTTGATGAGGCTAACACCAGACGAGCCTGGGCCCATGGCCGTGCGCCAGGAGTAGAAAGACTCTCGAAACTCATCAACGGTATAAGGTATGGTGTGTCTGGTAGCAGGTGTGTGAAGCTTGCACTTTTTGCGTGAGCAAGGTGTGTGGGTTCCAAGGTGGTGATGCATACTCACGTAGTTGGTGTGTATCATCCTGAATAATTCCTTGAGAAATCTGAAGTTTACTTCTTCGGTTGAAGAAAGCTAAACGTAAGCCGTTTCTGGTATGCTTTATTAAGCGAGCCTCCGGTGGTAGGTTCAGCATCATGTTTACTCCTTCCTCTCCTTTCCGTTTAACATCCACGTCTGCTGCTTTCTATACTGCTTTATTACTTGCATCATTATCAGTCTGTCCTTATTGACGATCACCTCACTAAGTGTACTTTTAAAATCGTGTTTGTGGAGGTCGAGAGACCTGGCCCCGCCTTCTAGTCTACTTTGATCAGTACGTAGAGTTAACGCGGAGTGGCTGCCGGAGGCCATTGCTCTCGCGACCTGGTCCCAGACCAGGCCTTATGGATGCTGGCCTGATCGATGAAGCTGTTAGTGCCCGCCGCCGGCAGTTCAACGTATGTACCACAACCCGGTTGATCAGGAGTTGTTTCGAGGAATTTGCGAGTTCTCTCTTGAGGAGAGCTAGAGGTCTGTTGGTAATCCTGCTTATACATGAGGTCTCTCTCTACTCATTGCTCCCCTGCTTTTCATTGGAGGTATCAGCACCGTCTGTCAAGCATCTTGTATGTTTCAGGTGTAGATTGTGATATATTTTTCTCGCCTACGTTCTAAGGAGTACAGCTTTAAGGATTTCAAGCACTCCTAGTAATTTAGGTGCTTGACTGAGTTAATACGAGCTGTGAAGGTTCTTTGTACATTTTTCAGCTCAGCAATTTCGCCTGTCTTCAAGGACACCGTTGATGTAATAACTGAAGTTTGTCCTTATTGAACATCATTCAGCATCTTACCATAAGATATCAGAAACACTACTGGGACAAGTGTAGAAGTCTTCAAGAGGAAATTGGATAAGTATCTTCACCAGGTACCAAATCAACCAAGCTGTAATGGATATGTGGGTCAGCGGGCCACCAGCAGCAAGAGTCTAGTTGACCAGGCAAACACCAGATGCGTTATCCCTGGAATGCAGGCGAGAAATACACTACACCATAATCTTCACTACGAAATTCCTTAAGGAGCTGGGAAAAAGACTCATCAGGGTAACTAGGGATCCCAGGGCAGCTAGTTTTCTGTTCCAGCGGCTCAGTGCGGCTGTTCAAAGGGTAATGCCTGCTGTATTTTGGGAACACACCCCAGCTCTGAGGAGCTGGATAAGATTTTCGCCTTATAATTGGTGATACACATGTAACAACATGTACCGTATATGCCACCTTTATATTAACAATGTATCTTTTAAATCTGTACCATATTATGTAATAAAATATTCCTCTTGGTTAAAAAAAGAATGAAAAGATGGGGTGGTAGGGGAAGTGGAATATTCAAACGGCTTCTGGAAGAAATCCAAATATTCTTCCTTGAAGCCTTTTTAATAATAATAATAAATATAATATATATATATATATATATATATATATATATATATATATATATATATATATATATATATTATGCATGTTTGAAACTTTGTGCCAAAAGTAACTTAACAATATGAGGCCTGGTCACAGACCGGGACGCGGGGGCGTTGACCCCCGAAATCCTCTCCAGGTATACAACACGCCACAAATTTACTACAATGTTCTTAATATAATTTAGCTTGTTTTTTCTCACTTTATTTGGCGTGTTTGGGGGAAAATTACCATTGCTTTAAAAGCCAAAACTACAACTCTGGTTTAAAAGTCTGAAATGTAGACTCGTAGTATTGGTGGGAGATGAAGGAGGAGGGAAGCCTTGATATGACACATTCACTCTGCCTCACCATCATGTCATAACACTCTGCCTCACCATCATGTCATAACACTCTGCCTCACCAACATGTCATAACACTGCCTCACCATCATGTCATAACACTCTGCCTCACCAACATGTCATAACACTCTGCCTCACCATCATGTCATAACACTCTGCCTCACCATCATGTCATAACACTCTGCCTCACCATCATGTCATAACACTCTGCCTCACCATCATGTCATAACACTCTGCCTCACCATCATGTCATAACACTCTGCCTCACCATCATGTCATAACACTGCCTCACCATCATGTCATAACACTCTGCCTCACCATCATGTCATAACACTCTGCCTCACCATCATGTCATAACACTCTGCCTCACCATCATGTCATAACACTCTGCCTCACCATCATGTCATAACACTCTGCCTCACCATCATGTCATAACACTGCCTCACCAACATGTCATAACACTGCCTCACCATCATGTCATAACACTCTGCCTCACCAACATGTCATAACACTCTGCCTCACCATCATGTCATAACACTCTGCCTCACCATCATGTCATAACACTCTGCCTCACCATCATGTCATAACACTCTGCCTCACCATCATGTCATAACACTCTGCCTCACCATCATGTCATAACACTCTGCCTCACCAACATATCATAACACTCTGCCTCACCATCATGTCATAACACTCTGCCTCACCAACATGTCATAACACTGTGCCTCACCAACACGTCATAACACTCTGCCTCACCAACATGTCATAACACTCTGCCTCACCATCATGTCATAACACTCTGCCTCACCATCATGTCATAACACTCTGCCTCACCATCATGTCATAACACTCTGCCTCACCAACATGTCATAACACTGCCTCACCATCATGTCATAACACTCTGCCTCACCATCATGTCATAACACTCTGCCTCACCAACATGTCATAACACTGTGCCTCACCAACATGTCATAACACTGTGCCTCACCAACATATCATAACACTGTGCCTCACCAACATGTCATAACACTCTGCCTCACCAACATGTCATAACACTGTGCCTCACCAACATGTCATAACACTCTGCCTCACCAACATGTCATAACACTCTGCCTCACCAACATGTCATAACACTGTGCCTCACCAACATGTCATAACACTGTGCCTCACCAACATGTCATAACACTCTGCCTCACCATCATGTCATAACACTCTCCCTCACCAACATGTCATAACACTGTGCCTCACCAACATGTCATAACACTCTGCCTCACCAACATGTCATAACACTCTGCCTCACCAACATGTCATAACACTCTGCCTCACCAACATGTCATAACACTCTGCCTCACCAACATGTCATAACACTCTGCCTCACCAACATGTCATAACACTCTGCCTCACCAACATGTCATAACACTCTGCCTCACCAACATGTCATAACACTGTGCCTCACCATCATGTCATAACACTCTGCCTCACCAACATGTCATAACACTCTGCCTCACCAACATGTCATAACACTCTGCCTCACCAACATGTCATAACACTCTGCCTCACCAACATGTCATAACACTCTGCCTCACCAACATGTCATAACACTCTGCCTCACCAACATGTCATAACACTCTGCCTCACCAACATGTCATAACACTCTGCCTCACCAACATGTCATAACACTCTGCCTCACCATCATGTCATAACACTCTGCCTCACCAACATGTCATAACACTCTGCCTCACCAACATGTCATAACACTCTGCCTCACCAACATGTCATAACACTGTGCCTCACCATCATGTCATAACACTCTGCCTCACCAACATGTCATAACACTCTGCCTCACCAACATGTCATAACACTCTGCCTCACCAACATGTCATAACACTGTGCCTCACCATCATGTCATAACACTCTGCCTCACCAACACGTCATAACACTCTGCCTCACCAACATGTCATAACACTCTGCCTCACCAACATGTCATAACACTCTGCCTCACCAACATGTCATAACACTCTGCCTCACCAACATGTCATAACACTCTGCCTCACCAACACGTCATAACACTCTGCCTCACCAACATGTCATAACACTCTGCCTCACCAACATGTCATAACACTCTGCCTCACCAACATGTCATAACACTCTGCCTCACCAACATGTCATAACACTCTGCCTCACCAACATCCAGACTTTTCTTTCATTTAACATATTCATCTTATATCCTCATTGTCAGTGGAACGCCTTCCAACTGAACAAAAGAAATTAATGGAAAAATAAATAAATAAAGAAATAACTTAGGAAAAATGAGAATAATGATTTGAGAATTTTACTTAAAATTTAAATATAATAAAAAAAATTGGCCTTCAGTTTCTTTTAGTTGGGCAGGAGTAGGTATGGCCCTGGATAGTTCCTCTGATGTTATTTATGTGGGTTATCCTGGGGCAGATGGTAACAATCCGATGTTCTGGAATCTCCTACCACTTGGATGGAGCACAAGTAGAATAGGTAAGGGCCGGTAGTAGTAGAATATTGTTAATAAGTATTATTAACATGTCTTGCTCCTTTATCTGGCGTCTATCCTGGAAGACCACGCCAGGAACAGAGCTGGTAAATAAAAGAAAATAAACTGGTTACCCATAGTTATGATAATACAACATTTAAGAATTGAAAAGAATGATAAATGCCAAAATCATTACTGGTAACCAGCAAACAAAATAAAGAAACAAACAGTGATACTCCTGGTATATCACCCTACCTGATTAGGAGAAGAGTGGAGGTGAAGTGACTCTCCAAACTTCAACCCACACCAGGTAAGGTCAATATTACCAGGAGTAGAAACTAACAAATCGGACACCAGGAACTAGTTTCGCCCCAGCCCGCCAGAGAGAAGGGGGGGGGTGCACGCGACGTAACTAATGGTTCCTGGTTGCCCGAACAACCTTAACCCCACTTCCACCTACTTTTCCCTCACAATACCCCCTTCCAAAACTTATGGACGGAGTCAATAAGTCAACGAACAGAGGGAAAAGAACTAACTACAACCTCGGCTCAGCCAATCTGAAAAGTGGTTTTCAGAGCCAGAAATATAAATGACTTTAAACTTATAGGGCTGAATAGCCAGAGCCCATCTCAAGAGTCTGCTATTTGACCCTTTAAAGTTTTCCAAGTACATCAGTGGCTTGTGATCTGTTTCAAGCACAAAAGGGTTTACCGTATAGGTAGTATTTAAATCTACTTATACCCCATACTAAAGCATAACATTCTTTCTCCACAGTGGAATATCTTTCTTCTCTGGGCAGAAGTTTCTTACTGGCGAAAGATACTGGGAAAGGTGTCTCCTCATAATATTGAAGTAGTACAGCCCCGAGTCCAGAATGGGAGGCATCTGTTCGGAGACAAAATATTTTATTAATATCTGGCAATTTTAGGACAGGGGGGTTTGAAAATATCCTCTTAATTTCTTCGAAGCTTTGCATGGCTTCCTCAGAACAACTAAGAGGTTCCTTGACACCCTTTTTCAAATAGTCTGTAAGAACTGAAGTTAAGCTACTTAGATTTGGTACGAAATTTCTATAGAAGTTTACAGATCCAAGGAAACTTCTTAATAACTTTTTGGTAGCAGGGAACGTACTTTCTAAAACAGCTTTGGTCTTATTAGGAAGTGGTGAGAAGTTGTTATCAGAGATAATGAACCCGAGGTATTGTACCTTATGATAGCCAAGAAAGCACTTTTGTGGTTTAACTGTAAGGCCATGAGTTCTTAGTCTTTTCAAAACAAGCGCTAGTGTATTTAGATGGTCTTCCCAGACACTTGTCATTATATAAATATTATCAAAATACACTGAAACATTCTTTAGATCAGAGAGAACTATTCTCATAAGCCTAATATACGTGGCACATGCGGTAACCAAGCCGAAAGGCATTGTGCGGTATTGCATTAGACCTCTATGAGTAGGGAAAGCAGTGTATGGTTTCGAGTCTGGGTGTAATGGCACTTGATGGTATGCTTGTGAGATGTCTAATTCTGAGAAGAATTTGCAGTCATGGAATTTATACAAGTCATGATCAATTACTGGCATGGGTTCCGCATCCCATTTAGTTATAGTATTCAAATAACGAAAATCTTGTGCCAGTCGGTAAGAATTATCGGGTTTCTTAACCATGACAACTGGTGAACAGAAAGCTGATTTCGAAGGTTCTATGATGTTTAAGTTAAATAGTTTGTCAACCTCATTATCAAAAGTTTTCCGTAAGTGAACGGGAACAGGGTAGATTTTCCGCCTTACTGGTTCATGATCCGACAATTCAATCTTGTGTACAATAGTGGTGGTAAGTCCTGGTACCTCTGTGAATACGTCAGAAAATGAATTTACTAAGGCACTTACTTGAGACTTTTGTTTATTTGACAAGTCGTTGTTAATGTTGACATTTGACTTCTTTGGTGAGGGATCATGCGTTAAGATATCCAGTAGTTCCTTCGATTCTGTAAAAGACTCGTCATCTATAATACAAACTCTACATTCGTACGAATCACCACTTGTATCCAAGCTGAAAGAAGAAGTATCTTCGTCAAAGGCATTTACGCAAAGATTAACTTCTCTTCGATGGTACCGTTTCAAAATATTGACGTGATACATTCTTTCTCTACCCTTGACATCCAAGATATAATCTACCTTATTGCAGACCTTCACTACTTTATACGGTCCGCGCCAGGTAATTAGCAATTTGTTGGATTTGTCAGGTAGGAGAACTAAAACTTCATCACCAACGTTAAACGTACGCTTGGAGCTTTTATGGTCAAAATAGGTCTTGTACGTTTCCATAGACATCTCTAGGTTTTTACTGACCAAATCGGCGGTTTCTTCCAACCTTTCCCTTAGATCTAAAAGAAACTGATAGCTGTTTTGAACCTCAGGTTTGATATCTTTAGACCAAAGTTCATTCAAAATAGATAGTGGTCCACGAGCTTGTCTCCCATAAAGCAATTCAAAAGGGGAATAACCAAGGGAATCACTTGGAATCTCTCGCATTGCGAAAAGAGCACATGGTAAAAATCTATGCCAGTCCGTTGGTTTAAGAATACATAGTTTTTTTAGTATCGACTTTAGGATGGCATGTTGTCGCTCCACTCTTCCGTTACACATCGGATGGTAAGGTGTAGTGAAAAGAGGTTTAACACCCACAAGTTGATAAACGTGTTCCATTAATTCTGAAGTGAATTGTGCCCCTTTATCCGACAGAATTTCACGAGGTATACCTACACGTGAAAAAATAGCAAATAAGGCTTCTGCGACTTCTATGGACGTAATGGATTTTAAGGGTACCGCCTCTGGGAAGCTGGATGCGTAGTCAATCATAGTTAAAATATATTTATGACCTCCTGATGAGCGAGGTGTGATAGGACCAACTATATCTACTGCAACCCTTGCAAAAGGGATTGAGAAAATTGGCATCTTTACCATAGGAACTCTCCTAGTTCTACCCTTCTGCGTGGAAAGTTGACATACGTGACATGATCTGCAGTACTTATAGATGTCAGAGGACATGCTAGGCCAAAAATATAGGTCCTTGATTTTATTATAGGTCTTCCTATGTGAAAAATGGCCAGAGACTGGCAAGTCATGAGAAATCTTTAAAATGGTTTCACGGCAATCCTGCGGAATGACTAACAGGCTTCGACCAACGTCATTGGGTTTGTCCGCAGACACTATAGTCTTGTACAAAAGATCGTGTTTGAACTCAAACTTGTAAGAAAATTTCTTTCTCTGGGTCACCTTGCCATTTAAAGCTAACTTCCGAGATTCCTCTAAGGAAGGACAAGTCTTTTGAAGACCCTCTAAATCTATATGAGACAGCTCGATTGGCTTTCCTTTGGAAAGAACTAATGGGTGGATAGGTTTTACCTTAGACTGAGCTCTGGTAACGACGTTAATCGAGTCTAGTTGTTGTATAGATTGTGCCACACGTAGTTTTCCACTGGCGTCTGCGTTGTCCAGTTCAAGTGACTGACTTACTAAAGGTGTTACCGGAGTTTTGTAACCATCAGCTCTCTGATTTAGGTTATCCAACTGAATCTCATCTGGAACTATCTGTGAAGAAACAGAGATATTAGGTTCCAACCCTTCCTTGGAAACTCCAAATTCCAAACAGTCCTTCTCAGATGGGAAAGCAGCCCCTTGTATGTTCCCAACCAAAACAGAACACGAGGTTATCGGGGCAACTACGGCATCTACCCATCCTGAGAACCATTTGCACCTAACAAAACATCTGACTGTTGGAAAAGAATCGCTTCTTCCTAAATAGTCAGTTAACTTAGTGGACTTATAACGTGAAGAATCTAGGTTAGGGAAAAGCTTACTTGAGATAACAATACAGGAACATCCAGTGTCTCTAAGAATGGTTGACACATTCATACCATTGACTGTACCTTCACTAAAAGGTGCGTTCATGTTTGATTCAGTGAAACATTTACCGACATTTTCACCTTTTTTTCTAGGACAGTCGGGCCGTCTATGACCCCACTCATTACAGTTGAAACACTTTACTGTGAAGGCCGTGGAATTCTTAGGTACGGAGGGTTTGGATCCCTCAGATTGCTTAGGCACAACAGGCTTATATCTGCTACGCTCTTTAGGGTAGTTATTATGAGCGCACGCATATATATCAGCAGCTTGTGCCATTTCCGCAGCCGTATGAACGTTTCGTTCTTTAATGAATATTCGTAAGTCAGAGTTTACAGAAGAAAGGAATTGATCTCTTACCATCAGGTCTCTTAAAGATTCGAAATCGTGGTCAACCTCAGCACTTTCAATCCACGAATCAAATAATCTGAAAAGTGTTGTTAAGAATTGCATGTAATTTTGATTAGGAGTTATTTTAATGTGTCTAAACTCAGACCTGTAATGATGAGTAGTTTTTTTGAAAGCCTGAAGTATAGCTTTCTTCAGCAGGCTATAACTAGAAATAACATCAGAGGGTAGAGTGGAATAGACGTTTAATGCTGAACCTGACAGTAGTAAGCCAAGCCTAGTAGCCCAAGAATCTGATGGCCAGTCACAGAGAGTAGCAGTACTCTCGAATCGAGTAATATATGCCGCTATGTCATCTTGTTCTGAGAAAGGTGGTATTTGTGGCATCCTAATATTAGGTTCTTGGGAAGGATATTCTAGTACCCCTTCATCTATTTTCTGTTTAGATAGTTCTATCTTCTTGGCTTCTAATTCCAACCTTGATTGTTCTAACTCCCTCTGCTTAGCCTGTTCTTCAATTTCCTTCATTTTGAAGGCTACCTCTCTTGCCTGAACTCTGTCTTCTCTAGCTATCCTTTCCTGTTCGATTTTATCTTCCCGAGCTAGTCTTTCCTGTTCCTTTTTCTCTTCTCGAGCTAGTCTTTTCTCCTCTCGAGCTAGTCTTTCCTGTTCTTTTTTTTCCTCTCGAGCTAGTCTTTTCTCCTCTCGAGCTAGTCTTTCCTGTTCTTTTTCTTCTTCTCGAGCTAGTCTTTCCTGTTCTTTTTTCTCTTCAATAGCCATTTTAGCAGTAATGTAACTATCAAGGCTTTGTCCTGTAAATCCCATTTCCTTTCCAGCTTTCAACCAGAAATCTAAAGAATCCATCTTGTAAAAAGAAATATTAAGCACCCAACTTCAACTGACTTACTTAAAATTAACAGTAACGTCTGTTACAAAAGAGGGACACAGTCCGCACACTTTAAACTTCCCAAAGTAGAAAATGAAATAAATATTTCTCCCTGGAAGAATACACTTGTGGGCTCAATAGCCTTCACTAAGCAAAACACACACGGTTCACACAGGAGGGGTTATTATCAAAGTTCCCCAGGTCCAACAAATAGGTAAACTTCTAAACCGAACCCTAGAACCTAACAACGGTAAGTCAACCAGACTACCAGTAATGACTTGACACCTCAACTAACTCACCCTTTTCTAGCTTAAATGTTATACTCACAACCAGTTGAACCATCAGGACGATGTTGCTTCAAGAGTCGGATCCTGGCAAGGTCGCCATTGTCAGTGGAACGCCTTCCAACTGAACAAAAGAAATTAATGGAAAAATAAATAAATAAAGAAATAACTTAGGAAAAATGAGAATAATGATTTGAGAATTTTACTTAAAATTTAAATATAATAAAAAAAATTGGCCTTCAGTTTCTTTTAGTTGGGCAGGAGTAGGTATGGCCCTGGATAGTTCCTCTGATGTTATTTATGTGGGTTATCCTGGGGCAGATGGTAACAATCCGATGTTCTGGAATCTCCTACCACTTGGATGGAGCACAAGTAGAATAGGTAAGGGCCGGTAGTAGTAGAATATTGTTAATAAGTATTATTAACATGTCTTGCTCCTTTATCTGGCGTCTATCCTGGAAGACCACGCCAGGAACAGAGCTGGTAAATAAAAGAAAATAAACTGGTTACCCATAGTTATGATAATACAACATTTAAGAATTGAAAAGAATGATAAATGCCAAAATCATTACTGGTAACCAGCAAACAAAATAAAGAAACAAACAGTGATACTCCTGGTATATCACCCTACCTGATTAGGAGAAGAGTGGAGGTGAAGTGACTCTCCAAACTTCAACCCACACCAGGTAAGGTCAATATTACCAGGAGTAGAAACTAACAAATCGGACACCAGGAACTAGTTTCGCCCCAGCCCGCCAGAGAGAAGGGGGGGGGGTGCACGCGACGTAACTAATGGTTCCTGGTTGCCCGAACAACCTTAACCCCACTTCCACCTACTTTTCCCTCACACTCATAATCCAACACATCAATACTCTGTCTCTTTCTCCTCCTTTCCCTTCCCTTCCCTTCCCTTCCCTTCCCTCCCCTCCCCTCCCCTCCCCTTCCCTCCCCTCCCCTCCCTCCCTCTCTTATCTCCCGTCTGTAGTCTTCGTCCTTTTTCTCTTATTCCTCACCTTCCTCCCTCTTTTCCTCCCCTTCTCCCTCTCTTCCTCTCCCCAGCCTCCTTGTCTGCTCTGGTGGTCGCACCCTCAGCTCCACAGAGAAGTGTTTCCTCGTACAGACTCTGGTTATATTTCCGGGTTGAATACTGTCTCGGCTGGACACTAATTGCTGCCGTCGCTCGCAAAGCCGAGCACTTCTTATTACCGGCTCACCACACCTCCAACTTCCTTTATATGCAAACTATCACCGCTCTTATCTCTGTTGAAATCTCTCTCTTTTAATTCTCCCTGTTCTCTTGTTTCATTGTATTTCCATCTCCCTGTATTTCCTTGCAATTTAATTTCAAATATTTCAAATGTATTTCCATCTCCCTTAATTTCTTTCTTTCTTGCGTATTTATCTCTATATTTTTTTCGATGTATCTTGCTTACTCAATTTTATCTTGATTTAAGCTGACGTTTATATTACTTGAATTGACTAATATATTATTTCACTTTTTTGTTCTTATTTTCATGCACAGGCTGTTAGCAGACAGCTCTGCTAACCCTGGTTATATTACCTCAGTATATCACGGCAGACTTCCTCCTCCCTTCCCCCCCACACACTTTTTGATGAGTGGATTTGTAAAAATATATCTTGGAATTAGGTATATTTAGTGAGTGTTCCCTTGAGTTCTACTGTAATCCAGCTCTAGTGAATGGTGATTGACTCCTAAGATTTCTTCAACTGTACACTCTGTGCTCAATAATAACCCATATACCATAAGAATATTTAAGAAACACAAGGGATTAAAGAATGTATAAAGTAAATTAATAACTAAGGTGTAAAGAACACATCAATGCTCACTAATAATCCATATGGAGGCAGAAACTCAGGATTGATTGTTCTGTATATTTCGACCCCTTCTGGGATCCTCTTCAGCTGAAGAGAAACGACTCTAGCTGGAGTCATTCCCTCGAACGTATCTACCTGGACTTCCTACTCATTTCTGCAACATTGCGAGCTTTTGATGTGTTGATTGCAAAACGAAAGGCATAGAACTATCGTTCAACTCCCCCCGTGGTTGTTTTGCATCTTGTATCACTTATTCGCGTGTGTTGCTTATTAAGAGATATTTGGAAGATGTTGGTGACGGTTACTGGGCGTGTGTACCTTGTCAGACTAATGAGGTTTCTATAGGAGCTGCTTGGGACGGCAAGGTAGGCTTAATATAATGCTTCTTTTGTTCACGTTTTCTAATATACGTTGGTGGTAGGCGGTCATGTGACCACAACGTGAACTTAGGCATCCCTCGTGCCGGACCTTCATATCAGCGTGTGCTGCACTTAGTGTTTTCTTGGCCTTAACGTTGGTAAATGTACGCAGGAGTGTGTGTGTGTGTGTGTGTGTGTGTGTGTGTGTGTGTGTGTGTGTGTGTGTAGAGGGGGGAAGGGGGTACAGGTGGGTGCACCACGACAGGTGCAGTGTGGCACACAGTACTATTACAGTTATAATGTGATCCACATCTTGTAGTAATCTCAGATGAGCGCAAATGAATAGGTGTATGCAGAATAAAAGTCACAATACCATAACTACAACAATTCACATCTAACCCACTAATTGGAAATATAATCTAAAATTCCAGACGACTTTAAACTGCGTTCTGAACCATTATTATCTCTCAATAATAATCCAGGACTAATGAAGCCCTAATTTACTATCTGTTTTTAATTTGTGGGTTGTGATTTTTAAGAGAGAGAGAGAGAGAGAGAGAGAGAGAGAGTTTATTCCTAGGATGGCTCGAGTCTGGAACATGTTCGTACAGCATAATAATTTGGTCAATTGACCAAATGAAATCACTGGCCCACAGATGGCTCCAACTTCATCCTGTTCTCTATTTGTATGTCTCATAATAATGAAAAGGTTTTTAAATGAGCTGATGTAGGTAACAGTTCTTAGCATGAAAATAAGAACCTTAATCTAACCTTGTAAAAATCTCTGTAAAAAACGGGGGGAGAGGGAGAGGAGGAGGAGGAGGAGGGGAAGTGAAGGAGACAGGCAGACGATATTGAGATTTATTAAATATGTTTGCTTAGCGTCTCTTCGTGTTAATTAATCTTGGGATCATCGCCCCCGCGGCCCAGTTTCTGCTCAGGTCTCCTGGTTGATGTCCGGGTCATTCCGGTTGTTGCTGTTTACGACACACAACCCCAATTATGTAAATTAATATAAAAATCTAAGAGATATTTTTCTCCCACAGGTGAGTGTAACCAGGTGATTCAACACCACCAGGAGAAGTGTGTTGTGTGGCCACAGGTAGGTGTATCCAGGTGACTTAACAATACCAGAAGAAGGGTGTTGTGTCGCCTCAGGTAGGTGTATCTAGGTGACTCAACACCACCAGAGGGAGGGTGTTGTGTGACCACAGGTAGGTGTATCCAGGTGACTCAACACCACCAGAGGGAGGGTGTTGTCTGCCATTGTGCACTCACTGATATGTGTTTACAGGGATCGAGGCTTACCTTCTCCTACCACCTCTTAAGAGGTGGTAGGTGAAGTCTAGAATCTTTCCTTAATTCATAGTATGACTTAACAAATCTTTGAAGACACTTCGGTTCGATAGGTCTGAGCTTTGCTGGGGCACAATTGTCTTCAAAGATTTGTTAAGTCATACCATGAATTAAGGAAAGATTCTAGACTTCACCTTACGAAAGCAAGACAAAGCAGATGCGATAGTAATTACGGGCAAGGTAGATGATAGTGCAAAAATGAACATGTTATTAGAAAATGGGGGTAGTTACGCACCTCTTAAGAACATAAGAACATAAGAACGAAGGAACACTGCAGCAGGCCTACTGGCCCATGCGAGGCAGGTCCAAGTCTCCTACCGGCTTAAGCCAATGCACCCAACCTAGTCAGGTCAGGTCACCTTGACTTAAGGGAGGAACACGGCAACCGTCCTGGTAGCACAAGCTAATCAGGTCCAACTCACACCCACCCACACCCACTCATGTATTTATCCAACCTATTTTTAAAGCTACACAACGTTCTGGCCTCTAGGACTGTACTTGGGAGTTTGTTCCACTCATCCACAACTCTATTACCAAACCAGTACTTTCCTATATCCTTCCTGAATCTGAATTTTTCTAACTTAAAACCATTGCTGCGAGTCCTGTCTAGGCTAGATATTTTCAGCACACTATTTACATCCCCTTTATTTATTCCTGTCTTCCATTTATACACCTCAATCATATCCCCCCTAATTCTACGTCTTTCTAGAGAGTGCAGATTCAGGGCCCTTAGTCTATCCTCATAGGGAAGGTTTCTGATACATGGGATCAACTTTGTCATCCTCCTTTGTACATTTTCCAGAGCATTTATATCCATTCTGTAATACGGTGACCAAAACTGTGCAGCATAATCTAAATGAGGCCTAACCAAGGATGTATAGAGTTGAAGAACAACCTGAGGACTCCTATTATTTATGCTTCTTGATATGAAGCCAAGGATTCTATTAGCTTTATTGCGAACACTTATGCACTGTTGTCTTGGTTTCAGATTACTGCTAACCAGAACTCCTAAATCTTTTTCGCAATCCGTAATATTAAGATCTACATTATTTAGTTTATATGTGGCACTGTTATTGTCCTGTCCAACATTTAGAACTTTGCATTTGTCTATATTAAACTGCATCTGCCACCTCTCCGACCACTGCATCAGTCTATTCAAATCTTCCTGGAGTGCTCTAATGTCCTCGTCAGAATGAATTCGACGGCCTATTTTGGTGTCATCGGCAAACTTGCTGATGTCGCTCTTTATGCCCTCATCTATGTCGTTTATGTATATTGTGAACAGCAGGGGGCCCAACACTGACCCTTGTGGAACACCGCTCGTGACGCTTCCCCACTCTGATTTCTCCCCATTTATGCAAACTCTCTGCTGCCTATTTGTCAACCATGCCTCTATCCAGGAAAAAATTTCTCCTCCTATTCCATGTGCCTTAATTTTCCTCAATAGTCTCTGATGTGGGACCCTGTCAAAAGCCTTACTGAAGTCCATATACACAATATCATATTCATTACCATGATCTACCTCCTCAAATACCTTAGTGAAAAAAGTTAATAAATTCGTAAGGCAGGAATGCCCTTTTGTAAAACCATGCTGAGATTCGTTGATTAATTTATACTTTTCAAGGTGGCTACGAACTGCCTCGGCAATTATTGATTCCATAAATTTTCCCACTATGGAGGTTAGGCTTGTTGGTCTATAGTTCGAAGCTAAGGATCTGTCACCTGCTTTGAAAATAGGTATCACATTTGCCATTTTCCACTTATCTGGCACCATGCCAGTTTGTAGTGATATGTTGAAAAGATTAGCCAAAGGTTTGCTAAGCTCCTCTTTACATTCCTTTAGAACCCTTGCATACAGTTCATCAGGGCCTGGGGATTTGTTAGGTTTTAATTTATCTATTTGCCTAAGGACCATGTCACTTGTGACCCTAATCGTGCACAGTTTATTATCGTCCTGTTCCACATAATTTATCATTTCTGGAATATCGCTGGTATCCTCCTGTGTAAAAACTGAGAGGAAGTATGTGTTAAAACTTCTACACATTTCCTTATCACTGTCAGTGAGCTGACCCGAGGAACTTTTGAGTGGACCTATCTTGTCCCTGATCTTACTTCTGTATACCTGAAAGAATCCTTTTGGGTTAGTCTTCGAATCTCTTGCAACTTTAACCTCATAATCTCTTTTTGCTTTTCTAATTCCTTTTTTTATTTCTCTCTTTAACTGAATATATCGATTTCTTAATTGCCCCTCCCCTCTTTTGATTTGCCTATATATGCCTCTCTTTTGACCAATTAGATATTTTAATCTATTGTTCATCCATTTAGGATCATTTTTGTTTGATCTGATTTCCCTATTTGGAACATAATTTGACTGAGCAGCTAGAACTATGCCCTGGAAAGCGTCATATCGGCAACCATCACCACCTACCTGACCCTTAGTCAGGTCATTCCAGTTCAGCCCACCTAAGTAATTTTTCAGTCCTATGAAATCAGCCAAGCGGAAGTCAGGGACAGAGACTTGATTGCCATTATTAGGGGAATTCCATGATATATTAAAACTGAGTGATTTGTGATCACTTTCCCCAAGCTCATCATTAACCTCAAGATTATTAATTAGTGTTTCCCTACTGGCAAGAACCAAGTCAAGGAGGTTATTTCCCCTAGTTGGCTCTGTCACAAACTGTTTTAAAAAACAATCCTGGATCGTATCAAGAAAGTCACCTGACTCTAAATTTCCTGTCAAATTGCTCCAGTCAATCTGTCTATAGTTGAAATCTCCCATTAGCACAACATTTTCGTATGTAGATGCCTTACGAATTTCGTCCCATAGAAGTTTACTGCACTCCCTATCAAGATTTGGGGCCCTGTAAATCACGCCCAAAATTAGTTTTTCTCGGCCCTCGAGAAGCTGTAACCAAACAGATTCAGTGGCTGACGCTTCTAATTTAATATCTTGTCTAACACAACAATTTAAATTGTCTCTGACATACATCGCTACTCCACCATCTTTCCTGTTGACCCTGTCAGTGTGGAATAATTTATAGCCTTGTATGTAACATTCAGAGGGCATCTCTCTATCTTTCAGATTGAGCCAGGTCTCTGTTATAGCAATAATATCTATGTTTTCTGCACTTGCAATTAATCTTAGCTCATCTATCTTATTTCTTACACTCCTGCTATTAGTATAGTAAACCTTAAGGGAGCTAGTCCCTTGCTGCCCTCTGCTGTCCCCCTTTGTTTGCTGACCTGATCTATTGTTTTTATTTATAACTTCATGCTGAATGCCTTTTATACATTTACTGTTTCCAACCCTAGTGTTGCAACCTGCTTGTTTCCCACACACACCCATACCTCTATCTTCCATCAGTTTAAAATCATAGGCATTTCACCAATGGCCTTCTCAATCGAGTCTGCAAGTGCTACCACCCCAGCCCCAGAGAGATGTACCCCATCCCTTGCATACATATCATGTTTGCCATAAAAGCTGTTCCAGTTGTCAATGTATGGGATTGCAAGTTCCTTGCAGTATCTGTCTAGCCAGCAATTTACACCAATTGCCCTAGACAACCATTCATTTCCTACTCCCCTTCTAGGCAAGATGCTACATATGATTGGGATCCCTCCCTTAGACTTAATGAAATCTATAGCTGACCTGTACTTATCTAGCAGCTCTTCTCTCCTACCCTTCCCAATATCATTTCCACCAGCACTGAGACAGATAATGGGCTTGTTCCCATTACCTGACATGATATTATCCAGCCTGTTGACAATGTCCCCAACACCAGCTCCAGGGAAGCACACTCTATCTCTCATCTTCTTATTCCTATTACAAAAAGCACGGTCAATATATCTTACCTGAGAGTCACCAACCACAAGAATGCACTTACGTCCATTAGCAGGGGCAGTAGTACCCTTACCTTCACTGGCCACTGAAGTACATTCATCCTGAAGAACAGAGAAGCGATTTCCTACCTTCAGATCTTCACTCTTAACTTTCCTTACTCTGATGCGCCTCCCATTACTGTGAACCACTCGCCACTTGTAGCAGGTACTGGGCTGCACCTCACTGCTGGTAGCCGTTGCTACCTCCCCAACTACAGCCTCCTCACAGCGAGAGACAGACTGCACCTCACTGCTAGAAGCCTCATTCCCCACAACTCCAGCCACCTCACACTCTCTCCCAGACCCATTGAGGTGGACCTTCAGCCTCCTAATCTCCTCCTGGAGAAGCAAGACCTCCTCCTTCAGCTCTCCAACCTCAATTTTTAAAACTCTGCAGAAGCAAGCCATGCTTTGTAACCGTCCACGCTAATCCCCAAAGCAGCTCAGGCTCACTCTTAAAACTGTTTATAGTGTGTGATTTCAGTTGTCACATACTGTTAATTCCACCTTCCTACTGCCCTGATACTGAACAGTGCTTCATTTGATTCGACTGTGATTTTAGCATCCACCTGTGTCCCCTTTCTCGTATTTGAAATAGTTAATTAGCTAAGCTGCTTCGTCAGTTCTTCCAAGTATCTTGTATGTTGTGATCTTATATCCCCTAGTCCTCCCTTCTAGTCTAAGGTTCATTTTTCCTTCAGGCTCTCCTTATAGTGAACATGCCTCTGTTCGGGGAATAATTGGTCGCGAACCTTTATTCCTTTTCCAGCTTATAATTGGTCAGGTGTTGGCCTCAAGGTGGAGCTATGTATTCTAAGATGGGCATGACATGTTGGATACAGAACTCTAAAAGACTGTTAGGTTCCTGAGGGCAATCATGAGATTTCCTTTCTCGTCCAAATGTACTGTGGCCTCTAGCCTATGATATGTAAAAATGTTATGGACATGATTTGGATTCGTAGACCTCCAGTTATTTCCATTATCATAATTATGACACTGAATTAATAATGTTTGCTACTTTTTGTGTGTAAAACACTGAAAAACCAAATGGTTATAGTGTTTTGTAAATCGTTCAACTCGACTCTACTTAACAGTCTCGCTAACTTATTATTAGGATTTTAGCCTCAACATCAACTTGTCTGTATCAACACTGCGGCCACACGTTGGTGATAGTATTTAGGAGTTTAGTGGTAGTAGTGTGATGGTAAATTTAATGACTAAATCTTTACAAGTTGATCTGGATAAATCGAGCAAATGTAGCGATAAATGGATGATGAAATTAAATGTAGATAAAATGCCTTGTAATGAAAATGGGAAAGAACGAAATCAAGCGCCCTCCCCTAAACACACACACACACACCACCACAAGCACAACGAAACTAGTCCCAGGGCTAAGAGATATGAAGTAAGAGGAGAGTCTAAAGGAGCTAAATCTTACGACACTAAATCACAGAAGAACCGCAGGTGACATGATAGCGACGTACAAAATGCAAAGAGAAATTGACAGAGTAGATATTGAGAATCTGTGAGCTGTGTTTCAGGTACACCAGATCACAGCTCGTAGTTAAAACCACAGATGAGCCATAGGGATTTTAGGAAGCATTTCTTTAGCCTTACAGTGGTCAGGATAGCAGAAAGGCGGGGTCAGGAACTTAGAATTGACTCCTGCAGTCACAGATTAGTACGTATACACACACACACACAGCAAATGTGGTCCCAATCTTTAAAAAAGGAGACAGACATGAAGCATTAAACTACAGACCAGTGTCACTGACATGTATAGCATGCAAAATCATGGAGAAGATTATCAGGAGAAGAGTGGTGGAACATCTAGAAAGGAATGATCTCATCAACAGCAGCCAACATGGTTTCAGAGACGGGAAATCCTGTGTCACAAACCTACTGGAGTTCTATGACATGGTGACAGCAGTAAGACAAGAGAGAGAGGGGTGGGTGGATTGCATTTTCTTGGACTGCAAGAAGGCGTTTGACACAGTACCACACAAGAGATTAGTGCAAAAACTGGAGGACCAAGCAGGGATAACAGGGAAGGCACTGCAATGGATCAGGGAATACTTGTCAGGAAGACAGCAGCGAGTAATGGTACGTGGCGAGGTGTCAGAGTGGGCACCTGTGACCAGCGGGGTCCCACAGGGGTCAGTCCTAGGACCAGTGCTGTTTCTGGTATTTGTGAACGACATGACGGAAGGAATAAACTCCGAGGTGTCCCTGTTTGCAGATGACGTGAAGTTGATGAGAAGAGTTCATTCGATCGAAGACCAGGCAGAACTACAAAGGGATCTGGACAGGCTGCAGACCTGGTCCAGCAACTGGCTCCTGGAGTTCAATCCCACCAAGTGCAAAGTCATGAGGATTGGGGAAGGGCAAAGAAGACCGCAGACGGGGTACAGTCTAGGGGGCCAGAGACTACAAACATCACTCAAGGAAAAAGATCTTGGGGTGAGTATAACACCAGGCACATCTCCTGAAGCGCACATCAACCAAATAACTGCCGCAGCATATGGGCGCCTAGCAAACCTCAGAACAGCATTCCGACATCTTAATAAGGAATCGTTCAGGACCCTGTACACCGTGTACGTTAGGCCCATATTGGAGTATGCGGCACCAGTTTGGAACCCACACCTAGCCAAGCATGTAAAGAAACTAGAGAAAGTGCAAAGGTTTGCAACAAGACTAGTCCCAGAGTTAAGAGGTATGTCCTATGAGGAGAGGTTAAGGGAAATCAACCTGACGACGCTGGAGGACAGGAGAGATAGGGGGGACATGATAACGACTTACAAAATACTGAGAGGAATTGACAAGGTGGACAAAGACAGGATGTTCCAGAGACTGGACACAGCAACACGGGGACACAGTTGGAAGCTGAAGACACAGATGAATCAAAGGGATGTTAGGAAGTATTTCTTCAGCCACAGAGTAGTCAGTAAGTGGAATAGTTTGGGAAGCGATGTAGTGGAGGCAGGATCCATACATAGCTTTAAGCAGAGGTACGATAAAGCTCATGGTTCAGGGAGAGTGACCTAGTAGCGACCAGTGAAGAGGCGGGGCCAGGAGCTTGGAATCGACCCCTGCAACGTCAACTAGGTGAGTACACACACACACATACACACAATGTGTATGTTAGGCCCATACTGGAGTATGCAGCACCAGTCTGGAACCCACACCTGGTCAAGCACGTCAAGAAGTTAGAGAAAGTACAAAGGTTTGCATCAAGGCTAGTCCCAGAGCTCAGGGGAATGTCGTACGAGGAAAGGTTGAGGGAAATCGGACTGGCGACGCTGGAGGACAGAAGGGTCAGGGAAGACATGATAACGACATACAAGATACTGCGGGGAATAGACTAGGTGGACAGAGATAGGATGTTCCAGAGAGGGGACACAGAAACAAGGGGTCACAACTGGAAGCTGAAGACTCAGACGAGTCACAGGGACGTGAGGAAGTATTTCTTCAGTCATAGAGTCGTCAGGAAGTGGAATAGCCTAGCAAGTGAAGTAGTGGAGGCAGGAACCATACATAGTTTTAATAAGTGGTATGACAAAGCTCAAGCAGAGAGGGAGAGGACCTAGTAGCGATCATTGAAGAGGCGGGGCCAGGAGCTGAGTATCGACCCCTGCAACCACAATTAGGTGAGTACACACACACACACACACACACACACACACACACACACACACACACACACACACACACACACACACACAAAAGACCTTGCTCGCAGTCTTTCGTATTTATCTCTCCACTTGTTGCTCTCTCTCTCTCTCTCTCTCTCTCTCTCTCTCTCTCTCTCTCTCTCTCTCTCTTTCATGATAAAGACATAAGTTGCAGATCAAGCTTTAATATGGTTAATGTTTCGCTCTGTGTGTTGTCTTGATACATCTCTACACAGCCAAACTTTGTTGTAACACCAGGTGGGATAGTGATGGTAGCGTGCAATATGTTGTAACACCAGGTGGGAGAGTGATGGTAGCGTGCAATATGTTGTAACACCAGGTGGGAGAGTGATGGTAGGGTGCAGTACGTTGTAACACCAGGTGGGAGAGTGATGGTAGGGTGCAGTACGTTGTATCACCAGGTGGGAGAGTGATGGTAGGGTGCAGTACGTTGTAACACCAGGTGGGAGAGTGATGGTAGGGTGCAGTACGTTGTAACACCAGGTGGGAGAGTGATGGTAGGGTGCAGTATGTTGTAACACCAGGTGGGAGAGTGATGGTAGCGTGCAGTACACTGTAACACCAGGTGGGAGAGTGATGGTAGGGTGCAGTATGTTGTATCACCAGGTGGGAGAGTGATGGTAGGGTGCAGTATGTTGTATCACCAGGTGGGAAAGTGATGGTAGGGTGCAGTACGTTGTAACACCAGGTGGGAGAGTGATGGTAGGGTGCAGTATGTTGCATCACCAGGTGGGAGAGTGATGGTAGCGTGCAATATGTTGTAACACCAGGTGGGAGAGTGATGGTAGGGTTCAGTACGTTGTAACACCAGGTGGGAGAGTGATGGTAGGGTGCAGTATGTTGTAACACCAGGTGGGAGAGTGATGGTAGCGTGCAATATGTTGTAACACCAGGTGGGAGAGCGATGGTAGCGTGCAGTATGTTGTAACACCAGGTGGGAGAGTGATGGTAGGGTGCAGTATGTTGTAACACCAGGTGGGAGAGTGATGGTAGCGTGCAATATGTTGTAACACCAGGTGGGAGAGCGATGGTAGCGTGCAGTATGTTGTATCACCAGGTGGGAGAGTGATGGTAGGGTGCAGTACGTTGTAACACCAGGTGGGAGAGCGATGGTAGCGTGCAGTATGTTGTATCACCAGGTGGGAGAGTGATGGTAGGGTGCAGTATGTTTTAACACCAGGTGGGAGAGTGATGGTAGGGTGCAGTATGTTTTAACACCAGGTGGGAGAGTGATGGTAGGGTGCAGTATGTTGTAGTACCAGGTGGGAGAGTGATGGTAGCGCGTAGTATGTTGTAACACCAGGTGGGAGAGCGATGGTAGCGTGCAGTATGTTGTATCACCAGGTGGGAGAGTGATGGTAGGGTGCAGTACGTTGTAACACCAGGTGGGAGAGCGATGGTAGCGTGCAGTATGTTGTATCACCAGGTGGGAGAGTGATGTAGGGTGCAGTATGTTGTAACACCAGGTGGGAGAGTGATGGTAGGGTGCAGTATGCTTTAACACCAGGTGGGAGAGTGATGGTAGGGTGCAGTATGTTGTAATACCAGATGGGAGATTGATGGTAGCGCGTAGTATGTTGTAACACCAGGTGGGAGAATGATGGTAGGGTGCAGTATGTTTTAACACCAGGTGGGAGAGTGATGGTAGGGTGCAGTATGTTGTAGTACCAGGTGGGAGAGTGATGGTAGGGTGCAGTATGTTGTAACACAAGGTGGGAGGGTGATGGTAGCATATAGTATGTTGTAACACAAGGTGGGAGAGTGATTTTAGCGTGCAATATGTTGTAACACCAGGTGGGAGAGTGACGGTAGCGTGCAGTATGTTGTAACACCAGGTGGGAGAGTGATGGTAGCGTGAAGTATGTTGTAACACCAGGTGGGAGTGTGATGGTAGCATACAGTATGTTGTAACACCAGGTGGGAGAGTGATGGTAGGGTGCAGTATGTTGTAACACCAGGTGGGAGAGTGATGGTAGCGTGCAATATGTTGTAACACCAGGTGGGAGAGTGATGGTAGGGTGCATTATGTTGGAACACCAGGTGGGAGAGTGATGGTAGGGTGAAGTATGTTGTAACACCAGGGGGAGTGATGGTAGGGTGCAGTATGTTGTAACACCAGATGGAAGAGTGATGATAGCGTGCAATATGTTGTAACACCAGGTGGGAGAGTGATGGTCGCATGCAGTATGTTGTAACACCAGGTGGGAGAGTGATGGTCGCATGCAGTATGTTGTAACACCAGGTGGGAGAGTGATGGTCGCGTGCAGTATGTTGTAACACCAGGTGGGAGAGTGATGGTCGCGTGCAGTATGTTGTAACACCAGGGGGAGTGATGGTAGGGTGCAGTATGTTGTAACACCAGGTGGGAGAGTGATGGTCGCATGCAGTATGTTGTAACACCAGGTGGGAGAGTGATGGTCGCGTGCAGTATGTTGTAACACCAGGTGGGAGAGTGATGGTCGCGTGCAGTATGTTTTATCACCAGGTGGGAGAGTGATAGCATACAATATGTTGTAACACCAGGTGGGAGAGTATTGGTATGGTGCAATATGTTGTAACACCAGGTGGGAGAGTGATGGTAGGGTGCAGTATGTTGTAACACCAGGTGGGGGAGTGATGGTAGGGTGCAATATGTTGTAACACCAGTTGGGAGAGTGATGGTAGGGTGCAATATGTTGTAACACCAGTTGGGAGAGTGATGGTAGGTTGCATTATCTTGTATCACCAAGTGGGAGAGTGATGGTAGCGTGCAGTATGTTGTATCACTAGGTGGGAGAATGATGGTAGGGTGCAGTATGTTGTAACACCAGGTGGGAGTATGATGGTAGGGTGCAGTGTGTTGTAACACCAGGTGGGAGTATGATGGTAGGGTGCAGTATGTTGTAACACCAGGTGGGAGTATGATGGTAGGGTGCAGTATGCTGTAACACCAGGTGGGAGTATGATGGTAGGGTGCAGTGTGTTGTAACACCAGGTGGGAGTATGATGGTAGGGTGCAGTATGTTGTAACACCAGGTGGGAGTATGATGGTAGGGTGCAGTGTGTTGTAACACCAGGTGGGAGTATGATGGTAGGGTGCAGTGTGTTGTAACACCAGGTGGGAGAGTGACGGTGCTAGCAGTCAGGGTCGCCCTCAACCTCACACGCAGCCTGCGCTATGTCTCACATATGTAAATCAATTGGTCCCCTGTGGAGGAATGTACACGCGTGTGTGTGTGTGTGTGTACTCACCTAATTGTGGTTGCAGGGTCGATTCACAGCTCCTGGCCCCCCGCTTCTTCACTGGCCGCTATTGTGTGTATGTATGCACGTGTGTACGTACTTACGTACCTGTCTCGGTCTACCAGGGTAGCCTTGAAATATACCGGGCTTCGGAAGTAGGAAAAATAATCATGCAACGTGTCACAGGTTTGGCGGTGGTTGCTGGGGCAGAGGCGATTGTACTCTATATATGGTGGCAGTTATTTCTGGTAGTGATGGTGGTTGCTTCTGCTGTGGTAAGGGTATGGTGATGGTGCTGCTAATGGTGCTTCTGCTACTGCCATTAGTGCAAAGGCTTGTGCTGGTAGTTGCTGCTTTTGTTGCTAGTGGTTGTAATACTGGTGCTGCTTGTGGTGGTGCTACTAACGTTACTTCTGCGGCTGCCAGTACTGATAGTGTGGGTAATTTTTGTTGGTGTGGTCCAGGGTCGGGAACAATTCCCGAAACTCATTGGAGGGATATCAAAGGTGGTGGTGGCGATACTGCTGCTATTTTAGTGGTAGTGCTGCTGCAGATGCTGGTATGTTGTTTGTGCTGGTGCGGTCTCAGGCATGAAAGTGCTATGCGGCTTCTGGCATGGTGGTGGTGGTGCTGCTGATGTAAATAGTACAATTTTTTCTTAGTATTCTTTGGAGAAAGAGCTTCGTTCGAGGACAGAATCCTAGAGGTCTGAGGAAAGCTCAGACCTCTGCATCACAATTGTCCTCAAAGATTTGTTTATTAAGTTATACCATGAATTAAGGAAAGATCCTAGACTTCACCTTACGAAACAGACAAAGAAAATGTCATAGTATTTATGAACAAGGTAGATTATAGTGAAAAAAATGAACATGTTATTAGAAGACGGGGGAACTTGTGTGCCTCTTAAATAGTGCAGTCACATCTCTGCAATAAGGAAGCGGGAACTGTGGCAGAACATTATAAACCAGTATCACCAACATCTCGCGTCGTAAAAGTCTTTGGAAGGGTGGTGAATCACCAAATTATAAACATTATAGAAAAGCATGACCTACACTGCTTAAATTAGCATGAATTGAGAGCGAGAAAATCATGCGTGTCGCAACTAATGAACTGTTACAACTGTAAAGTTGTAAAGGAACGCCAAAATACAAATATAGTATGAACGGAGTTCGCGAAGTTATTTGACAAATACGATCATAAAGTGAAAGCATATTAATAAAAGGTCAGAAGGAATAACGGAAAAGTAGGCAAATGAATATTCGTTTACTTGACTAACAACGAAACACAAAGAATAGCAGTAAACAAAGGAACATTTAGCGTTAGCAAAGTTGTAAGCTGTTTACTCCAAGGTTTTTCACCCTTATAGCAGACATAACACTAGCCACAGCTTCGCATCATCCTTTGCGAACGATACGAAAAATATGCAGGAAAGTTACTATCGGTATAAGATATGGAAAAATTGTAAGATGTATAGAGACTTCTCCAGTGGGCGGTAGAGGATAGCACAATTTTCAGTGGTGACAAATTCCAACTTCTCAGAAAAGGAATAATAATGAACTCAAAAGGGGGCGCTATATATACAACACACATGATCATCAGTTGAAACGACAAGTGCATGTGTAAAACTTGGGTATAATGTCAGCTGACCTGTCATATGGAGAACACAATAAGACAAATGTTGCAAAAGTTAAGAAAATAACAGAGCTTTCAGGAGAGAAATAATGCCAATGGTGATACTATTGAAATCACCTTTTCTCTCTTGCTAGAGTACTGTTTGGTGTTACTGACGTTTCTGTTCAAGGCAGGAGAGATCTCAGAGCTTGAACAATTACAGGAAAATAATTCAGTCAGGAAAGAGCCAATAAAACATTTGGATTACTGAAAACGCCTCAGAGTATTGGAAATGTACTCTGAAGCAGACGAGGGTGAGATACATGATAATGTATGCCTGGAAGATACTGGAGAGTCTAGCCCCAAGTCTACACACTACCACTAGAGTGAGAACTATGGCAGGGGGTGTAAAATACTTAAAAGCAGGGACGTTATTGACATCGTGGTCCAAGACTAGTCAACCTGCTACTACCTCATATCAGAAATATTGCCTGAACAAGTGTGGAAGTTTTCAAAAGAAAACTGGATCGCTACCTCCTCCAAATTCAAGACTGTCCAGACTGTGATATGTGAGCCAGCAAACCGCCAACAGCAACTGCCTGGTTCAACAGACATTGAAAAGAAAACCTTGATCCCAGACCCGGTTGAGAGATGAACATCAAAATGGTATAAAATACCGACAGGTTGGTAGGTAAGACACATAGGCAACAGTTAGGCATCTTTATTCCGAAACGTTTCGCCTACACAGTAGGCTTCTTCAGTCGAATACAGAAAGTAGGCAGGAACAGTAGAGAAGACGATGTAATCAGTCCATCACCCTTAAAGTCGTAGAATTTGAGGTTGTCAGTCCCTCGGCCTGGAGAAGTTCAGTTCCATAGTCAGGAACTATCTGAAGATCAAGCGACAGTGCGGAGACTTAAATACTGTCGGAAGGAGAGGTGCAGAGTAGTAGTAGTAGTGAGAATGTAACCACTGAAAGGTCAGGTCCCTCTCAGATCCAACAATTCTCACTTGAAAAGTTTGTCCAAGGTGTTTTCTGTATCAAGATGCTATGTGTTGCAGTGTCTGTTAGGTAAGACACATATGCAACAGTTAGACATCTTTATTCCGAAACGTTTCGCCTACACAGTAGGCTTCTTCAGTCGAATACAGAAAGTAGGCAGGAACAGTAGAGAAGACGATGTAATCAGTCCATCACCCTTAAAGTCGTAGAATTTGAGGTTGTCAGTCCCTCGGCCTGGAGAAGTTCAGTTCCATAGTCAGGAACTATCTGAAGATCAAGCGACAGTGCGGAGACTTAAATACTGTCGGAAGGAGAGGTGCAGAGTAGTAGTAGTAGTGAGAATGTAACCACTGAAAGGTCAGGTCCCTCTCAGATCCAACAATTCTCACTTGAAAAGTTTGTCCAAGGTGTTTTCTGTATCAAGATGCTGTGTGTTGCAGTGTCTGACAAGTTGAACATCAAAATGGTATACAATACCGACAGGTTGGTAGGTAAGACACATAGGCAACAGTTAGGCAACTTTATTCCGAAACGTTTCGCCTACACAGTAGGCTTCTTCAGTCGAATACAGAAAGTAGGCAGGAACAGTAGAGAAGACGATGTAATCAGTCCATCACCCTTAAAGTCGTAGAATTTGAGGTTGTCAGTCCCTCGGCCTGGAGAAGTTCAGTTCCATAGTCAGGAACTATCTGAAGATCAAGCGACAGTGCGGAGACTTAAATACTGTCGGAAGGAGAGGTGCAGAGTAGTAGTAGTAGTGAGAATGTAACCACTGAAAGGTCAGGTCCAACAATTCTACTGTTTGTCCTGTATCAAGATGCTATGTGTTACTTTCTGTATTCGACTGAAGAAGCCTACTGCCTGTAGCTTCTTCAGTCGAAACGTAGGCGGAAGTAAATGTAATCAGTCCATCACCCTAACGTAGAATTTGTTGCATATGTGTCTTACCTAACAACCTGTCGGTATTGTATACCATTTTGATGTTCATCTTGTCAGACACTGCAACACACAGCATCTTGATACAGAAAACACCTTGGACAAACTTTTCAAGTGAGAATTGTTGGATCTGAGAGGGACCTGACCTTTCAGTGGTTACATTCTCACTCACTACTACTACTACTCTGCACCTCTCCTTCCGACAGTATTTAAGTCTCCGCACTGTCGCTTGATCTTCAGATAGTTCCTGACTATGGAACTGAACTTCTCCAGGCCGAGGGACTGACAACCTCAAATTCTACGACTTTAAGGGTGATGGACTGATTACATCGTCTTCTCTACTGTTCCTGCCTACTTTCTGTATTCGACTGAAGAAGCCTACTGTGTAGGCGAAACGTTTCGGAATAAAGATGCCTAACTGTTGCCTATGTGTCTTACCTACCAACCTGTCGGTATTTTATACCATTTTGATGTTCATCTTGTCAGACACTGCAACACATAGCATCTTGATACAGAAAACACCTTGGACAAACTTTTCAAGTGAGAATTGTTGGATCTGAGAGGGACCTGACCTTTCAGTGGTTACATTCTCACTACTACTACTACTCTGCACCTCTCCTTCCGACAGTATTTAAGTCTCCGCACTGTCGCTTGATCTTCAGATAGTTCCTGACTATGGAACTGAACTTCTCCAGGCCGAGGGACTGACAACCTCAAATTCTACGACTTTAAGGGTGATGGACTGATTACATCGTCTTCTCTACTGTTCCTGCCTACTTTCTGTATTCGACTGAAGAAGCCTACTGTGTAGGCGAAACGTTTCGGTATAAAGATGCCTAACTGTTGCCTATGTGTCTTACCTACCAACCTGTCGGTATTTTATACCATTTTGATGTTCATCTTGTCAGACACTGCAACACATAGCATCTTGATACAGAAAACACCTTGGACAAACTTTTCAAGTGAGAATTGTTGGATCTGAGAGGGACCTGACCTTTCAGTGGTTACATTCTCACTACTACTACTACTCTGCACCTCTCCTTCCGACAGTATTTAAGTCTCCGCACTGTCGCTTGATCTTCAGATAGTTCCTGACTATGGAACTGAACTTCTCCAGGCCGAGGGACTGACAACCTCAAATTCTACGACTTTAAGGGTGATGGACTGATTACATCGTCTTCTCTACTGTTCCTGCCTACTTTCTGTATTCGACTGAAGAAGCCTACTGTGTAGGCGAAACGTTTCGGAATAAAGTTGTCTAACTGTTGCATATGTGTCTTACCTAACAACCTGTCGGTATTGTATACCATTTTGATGTTCATCTTGTCAGACACTGCAACACACAGCATCTTGATACAGAAAACACCTTGGACAAACTTTTCAAGTGAGAATTGTTGGATCTGAGAGGGACCTGACCTTTCAGTGGTTACATTCTCACTACTACTACTACTACTACTCTGCACCTCTCCTTCCGACAGTATTTAAGTCTCCGCACTGTCGCTTGATCTTCAGATAGTTCCTGACTATGGAACTGAACTTCTCCAGGCCGAGGGACTGACAACCTCAAATTCTACGACTTTAAGGGTGATGGACTGATTACATCGTCTTCTCTACTGTTCCTGCCTACTTTCTGTATTCGACTGAAGAAGCCTACTGTGTAGGCGAAACGTTTCGGACTGTTGCCTATGTGTGAAATGGTTGAAAAACCGACTACACTTATGCATTGAATCTTTATTCATATGCTTCATCAGTCTTACAAAGAGGAAGGCTAACAGGAGGAGAATCGGTATTGTACCTGGAGTCGATGTTTCAGATCTTGTACATCAATCTACAAGATTGATGGACTGAACACATCGACTCCAGGTTGAGGGACTGATTACCTCATTCTCCTCCTCTCCTTACGCCTTCCTCTTTGTATTGGACTGATGAAGCCACTGCGTGGCGAAACGTTTCCTGAATAAAGATTCCCATATGCTGCATAAGTGTCTCAATCTGTTGCCTATGTGTCTTACCTACCGGTTGAGAGAGTAGGAAAACTCTCGCAGCCTGTCCTTGGTATATCACAGTCTGCCCATATATTAACTTACTGCGTGGTTGGTAACTGATCTGAAGCTAGCATCTCATTACTCCGTCTGTATTGTAGATAAATGATTCACAGAACCGACAAGTTGATAAATTAGACACTTGGGTATCTTTATGGTGGAAACGTTTCGCCACAAAGTGGCTTCATCAGTCCTATACAAAGAAGAATGATGTGTGTTGGGCTGTGGAAGAGCTGAGTGGAGGAAAGACTCATACGTCGGTCAATGTTGGTTGTGGCACAGATTTCTTGTTGATGTTGGAGTTAATGTTGGAGATGCTCCTTGTGTTGATGCTGGAGAGCCTCTGGTGTTGATGTTGGAGAGGCTCCTTGTGTTGATGTTGGAGAGGCTCTTGGTGTTGATGTTGGAGAGGCTTCTTGTGTTGATGTTGGAGAGGCTCTTGGTGTTGATGTTGGAGAGGCTCTTGGTGTTGATGTTGGAGAGGCTCTTGGTGTTGATGTTGGAGAGGCTCTTTGTGTTGATGTTGGAGAGGCTCTTGGTGTTGATGTTGGAGAGGCTCTTGGTGTTGATCTTGGAGAGGCTCTTGGTGTTAATATTGGAGAGGCTCCTGGTATTGATGTTGGAGAGGCTCTTGGTATCGATGTTGGAGAGGCTCTTGGTGTTGGAGAGGCTCCTTGTGTTGATATTGGAGAAGCTCTTGGTGTTAATGTTGGAGAGGCTCTTGGTATCGATGTTGGAGAGGCTCTTGGTGTTGATGTTGGAGATGCTCCTGGTATTGATGTTGGAGAGGCTCTTGGTATCCATGTTGGAGAGGCTCTTGGTGTTGATGTTGGAAATGCTCCTGGTATTAGTGTTGGAGAGGCTGTTGGTGTTGATGTTGGAGAAGCTCCTGGTATTGATGTCTATAGTTGATACGTATTACTAGATTTGTGATTGTATCACTTTCGGGTCTGACGTGAACGTACTACTGCCAGACATGACATAAATTTGTAGATGAATGGTTCAGAGAACCGACATGTTGATAAATTAGACACATGTGCAACTCTTGGGTATCTTTATTGAGGAAACGTTTCGCCACACAGTGGCTTCATTAGTCCATACATAGGAGAAACTTGAAGAACAGGAGGAGAATGAGGTTGAGGGACTGATTACCTCATTCTCCTCCTGTTCTTCAAGTTTCTCCTATGTATGGACTGATGAAGCCACTGTGTGGCGAAACGTTTCCTCAATAAAGATACCCAAGAGTTGCACATGTGTCTAATTTATCAACATGACATAAATTACCTGGGGGGAGGGGGGTTACCCGGAGTCTCTTCCGGAGGTCATCGCCTCCACGGCCTGGTCCCAGACCAGGCCTCCATGTTGCTGACGAGATCGACCAAGCTGTTAGCGCCCGCCGCCCGCTACCCAACGTGTGGAACGCGGCTGATCAGGAACTGATTTGAGGAATGTGTCGAGTTGCCTCTCAAAGATAACTAGGGAGTTACAATGTACATTATACTTTCCAGTGTCGGTTTAATTAGTAAGTCACTATGTAATACTTAACGAGGTTTTGTTTAATGTTTAATGAGGGTTCATTAATATGTTTCATTTCATTCTCTCGTTTTAAAATAATGATGTACTTGAATCACTTCAGCTTCGGGAATGTTTTAATTGGCTGGTTAGGGGTAGTTGGATAATTAAGAGGTCATTTAAAAAGGGCAGTAAAGAAGAGAGAGAGAGAGAGAGTTAGTGAAGGAGGGGTGGGGGAAGAGAATTGAGTTTGGAAGGGGGGTGGGGGGACTGGGAGGGGAGGGACGGGGATAGGGAGGTGACAGACTGAAAAGAGTCTTGGTTAAGTGTGTGTGTACTGTGTGTGAATGGCAGGGAGAGGAGAGACGCCCATGGAGTGAGAAGGGGCAGGAGGAGGAGGAGGAGGAGGAAGAGGAAGAGGAAGAGGAAGAGGAAGATTGGAGTGAGGGGAAGAGAGGGTTGGAGTAAGAGAAGAGGGGGAAGTGGGGCTTGAAATATAGGGGGAAGGGAAGCTGGAGGGAGGGGGGGCTGGCGTGAGGGAAGGGAGAGGAAGTAAAGCGGACGAACATAAATAATGAAGTAGAAAATAAATAAAAATAAGAATGAGAGAGAGATAAGAGAGAGACAGAGAGAAGGAAATATTCAGAAGGTAAACAAAAAAAAAGAGAGGAGGAAGGAGATAAAATATTCGTGGAAGATGAGAGGGAAGAGATAAAGGTGATAGTGCAGAGGAACAAGAAAAGCAGTGTGTGTGTGGGGGGGGGGCAAATGTGAAGCATGAGTCACAAGATGAACGAGGAAGAAGAGAATGGAGAAGGACGAGGTAGAATAAGAGTAGGAGTAAGGTGAGAGTGAAGTGAAGGGAAGTGGGAGAAAGCAAAATAGAATTTTATGGTAAGTGAAAGAGGATAAAGGTGAGAGAAGGGAAGGTGAAAAGGAAGAAACAGAAGGAAAAGGAGGATACGAACGAATAGGTGGAAGAAGAAAGGAAAAAAAGAGAAGAGGAAGGAAGGAAGAAAAAGTACGAAGGAAGGAGTATTGATCTCCCGGGAGGGGCCACGCTGCCTCGTCTTTGTCGTGTGTGTGTGTGTGTGTGTGTGTGTGTGTGTGTGTGTGTGTGTGTGTGTGTGTGTGTGTGTGTGTGTGTGTGTGTGTGTGGGGCTGCGAGAGTAGGAAAACTCTTGAAACCCATCAGAGGTATATAAGAAAATGCGTGAACATGTATGTATGCATGTTTGTATTTATGTATGTGTGTACGTCTACACAGCACAGCAGTGTGCACCTGCACATTGATGTGCTGTGCGGCACATTGTTGTTATTTGACACAACCTGCCGCCTCACACCAAGATTGAGTGACCCGAAAAAGAGGAAACATCTTAACTGCCACTCATTCAATCACTGTCTTGCCAGAGATGTACAGACATCACAGTTCAAATGGCGCTCCGAATTTCTGCATCCCCATTCTTCCTTCAGAGTGCAGGCACTGTGCTCCCCACCTCCAGAACTCAAGTCTGGCTAACTGATTTCCTTGAATCCGTTCATAAATGTTATCTTATTCGCAGTCCAACAGTACGTTAAGTCACGAAACCCACTTGCCTCAGCTTATGCCTACTTAACGCGCTCTCATAGAAGCCTGTTGAATATTCAAGCCCCTATCATTCAAAACCTCCTTAGCCCCCCTCCTGCGTCTGTGTAATGACCTACCTCTCCATACATCCCAAATTTATACACCCTCATAGTCATCCTAGTTTGCTCCGTCATCTCTAAATGTCCGAACCACCGCAACAACTCCTCCTCAGCTCTGTGAATAATACTTTTCTTAACCCCGCACCTTCTAATATCCTAACTCTGAGCTCGCTGCATAATCTTCACTGCCTCCAGCCGCCGCCGCCTCCTCCTCCTCGCTGCAACATTTAAAACCCTTGCTTCACTCAAGTAACAGTGTTAGTACCACTATATTGTGCTGCATTACCATTTTGACCTCCATGGATAAACCTGTCTCCATTAGGGATGCGACGATACCAAAATGTTTGCCGATACCGATACTCAGTTTTATGCCGACCACAAGTAGGTATGTTCACATACACAATGATTTCTGGATATTTTATCCATAGGAAAATTGACTGGGGGAACTATAGTCCCAACGATAGATAGGTAACAGCAAAAATAATGGTGGCAGCAATGCAGAAGTTTGAGTCGATACGTAACCGAAATAATGTGAATTTAAAAGAAAGTGAGTCAGGAAGACTTGATATGCTTTTCCACGTTAAAGGAATATAATAATACTTGGGAATGTATTGTGGTGGAGTACGAGGTGTGAGCGATCAAGCAATACTTAGGTTTTGAAGACCTCGTAGAAGGTCTGGGAGAGACCTGGAGGGGGGGAAGAGACAGGGAAAAGGTGCAGAGGAATTAGATGGTAAAGCCACATCAGAGATAATAAAAGTAATATACACGAGGTGTGAAGAGGTTAAGAGAGAGTCATGTAAAGCACGAGGGAAATAAAGACCTCTATCCTAGGGAATACACAAGAGGGTGCAGAAGAAATACAGAACGCAAGAAACTGAAAACTAAATAGAAGAGAGAAAGACTGTGCAGTGGTAGGAAACAATAAAGGCTGAAGCAGAACAATTTACTCTTTAGCCATATAAGAAAAGTTGACTTTAAAAGAGCATGTTGTGAGGCTGAAGAAGGGAGGAGCACTCGCTGAGACTAACAGAAGTATGCTAGGAACTTAGCGGAAGATTTAGAAAGGTCTTCACAGAAAAATGTGGTGAGTTATTTGTAAAAAACAGAAGAGTGAGGACAGATCAGCAGGAATGAGAAAACCACCAAACAACAAACATGGATGTTATGGAACTATTAGAGAATGTGAACTACACAAAGGCGGTGGTACCAGACAATATATATATCTCCATCTTTCCTGGGGGAATGTAGTGACTAATCCCACTGTCTCAGTATAGCAGAGTTGCTCCAGGTGCATGTTATACATAAGAACATAAGAACGATGGAACACTGCAGAAGGCCTACTGGCCCATGCGAGGCAGGCCAGGTGGTGTGTCAAGTATCACTCTGGTGTGTCATGTATCACTCAGGTGGTGTGTCATGTATACTCAAGTGGTGTGTCATGTATCACTCAGGTGGTGTGTCATGTATACTCAGGTGGTGTGTCATGTATCACTCAGGTGGTGTGTCATGTATCACTCAGGTGGTGTGTCATGTATCACTCAGGTGGTGTGTCATGTGTACTCAGGTGGTGTCATGTATCACTCAGGTGGTGTCATGTATCACCCAGGTGGTGTGTCATGTATCACTCAGGTGGTGTGTCATGTATCAGGTGGTGTCATGTATCACTCAGGTGGTGTGTCATGTATACTCAGGTGGTGTGTCATGTATACTCAAGTGGTGTGTCATGTATCACTCAGGTGGTGTGTCATGTATACTCAGGTGGTGTGTCATGTATACTCAGGTGGTATGTATCACTCAGGTGGTGTGTCATGTATCACTCAGGTGGTGTGTCATGTATCACTCAGGTGGTGTGTCATGTATCACTCTGTGTCATGCATCACTCAGGTGGTGTCATGTATCACTCAGGTGGTGTGTCATGTATACTCAGGTGGTGTGTCATGTATCACTCAGGTGGTGTGTCATGTATCACTCAGGTGGTGTCATGTATCACTCAGGTGGTGTGTCATGTATACTCAGGTGGTGTGTCATGTATACTCAGGTGGTGTGTCATGTATCACTCAGGTGGTGTGTCATGTATCACTCAGGTGGTGTGTCATGTATCACTCAGGTGGTGTGTCATGTATACTCAGGTGGTGTGTCATGTATCACTCAGGGGGTGTGTCATGTATCACTCGGGGTGTGTCATGTATCACTCAGGTGGTGTGTCATGTATCACTCAGGTGGTGTGTCATGTATACTCAGGTGGTGTCATGTATACTCAAGTGGTGTGTCATGTATACTCAGGTGGTGTGTCATGTATACTCAGGTGGTGTGTCATGTATACTCAAGTGGTGTGTCATGTATCACTCAGGTGGTGTGTCATGTATCACTCAGGTGGTGTGTCATGTATACTCAGGTGGTGTGTCATTTATACTCAGGTGGTGTGTCATGTATCACTCAGGTGGTGTGTCATGTATACTCAGGTGGTGTGTCATGTATCACTCAGGTGGTGTGTCATGTATACTCAGGTGGTGTGTCATGTATACTCAGGTGGTGTGTCATGTATACTCAGGTGGTGTGTCATGTATCACTCAGGTGGTGTGTCATGTATACTCAGGTGGTGTGTCATGTATACTCAGGTGGTGTGTCATTTATACTCAGGTGGTGTGTCATGTATCACTCAGGTGGTGTGTCATGTATCACTCAGGTGGTGTCATGTATCACTCAGGTGGTGTGTCATGTATCACTCAGGTGGTGTGTCATGTATACTCAGGTGGTGTGTCATGTATACTCAGGTGGTGTGTCATGTATACTCAGGTGGTGTGTCATTTATAATCAGGCGGTGTGTCATGTATCACTCAGGTGGTGTGTCATGTATCACTCAGGTGGTGTCATGTATCACTCAGGTGGTGTGTCATGTATCACTCAGGTGGTGTGTCATGTATCACTCAGGTGGTGTGTCATGTATCACTCAGGTGGTGTGTCATGTATACTCAGGTGGTGTGTCATGTATACTCAGGTGGTGTGTCATGTATCACTCAGGTGGTGTGTCATGTATCACTCAGGTGGTGTGTCATGTATCACTCAGGTGGTGTGTCATGTATCACTCAGGTGGTGTCATGTATCACTCAGGTGGTGTGTCATGTATACTCAGGTGGTGTGTCATGTATACTCAGGTGGTGTGTCATGTATCACTCAGGTGGTGTGTCATGTATCACTCAGGTGGTGTGTCATGTATACTCAGGTGGTGTGTCATGTATACTCAGGTGGTGTGCCATGTATCACTCAGGTGGTGTGTCATGTATCACTCAGGTGGTGTGTCATGTATCACTCAGGTGGTGTGTCATGTATACTCAGGTGGTGTGTCATGTATACTCAGGTGGTGTGTCCTGTATCACTCAGGTGGTGTGTCATGTATCACTCATGTGGTGTGTCATGTATCACTCAGGTGGTGTGTCATGTATACTCAGGTGGTGTGTCATGTATTCTCAAGTGGTGTGTCATGTATCACTCAGGTGGTGTGTCATGTATACTCAGGTGGTGTGTCATGTATACTCAAGTGGTGTGTCATGTATCACTCAGGTGGTGTGTCATGTATCACTCAGGTGGTGTGTCATGTATCACTCAGGTGGTGTGTCATGTATACTCAGGTGGTGTGTCATGTATACTCTGGTGTGTCATGTATACTCAGGTGGTGTGTCATTTATACTCAGGTGGTGTGTCATGTATCACTCAGGTGGTGTGTCATGTATACTCAGGTGGTGTGTCATGTATACTCAGGTGGTGTGTCATGTATACTCAGGTGGTGTGTCATGTTTACTCAGGTGGTGTGTCATGTATCACTCAGGTGGTGTGTCATGTATACTCAGGTGGTGTGTCATGTATACTCAGGTGGTGTATCATTTATACTCAGGTGGTGTGTCATGTATCACTCAGGTGGTGTGTCATGTATCACTCAGGTGGTGTCATGTATCACTCAGGTGGTGTGTCATGTATCACTCAGGTGGTGTGTCATGTATACTCAGGTGGTGTGTCATGTATACTCAAGTGGTGTGCCATGTATCACTCAGGTGGTGTGTCATGTATACTCAGGTGGTGTGTCATGTATACTCAGGTGGTGTGTCATTTATACTCAGGTGGTGTGTCATGTATCACTCAGGTGGTGTGTCATGTATCACTCAGGTGGTGTCATGTATCACTCAGGTGGCGTGTCATCACTCAGGTGGTGTGTCATGTATACTCAGGTGGTGTGTCATGTATCACTCAGGTGGTGTGTCATGTATACTCAGGTGGTGTGTCATGTATCACTCAGGTGGTGTGTCATGTATACTCAGGTGGTGTGTCATGTATCACTCTGGTGTGTATCAGGTGGTATGTTGTATAGCGCAAGATTGCAAATAGATTTTTGGGGCACCATATTTGGATATAGTATTTGGGCCAGTAGGCCTTCTGCAGTGTTCCTCCATTCTTATGTTCTTATGTACTGGGGGCCTTGCATCCCTCACATGACGGTGTGAGGCATGTCCTCTTTGTTGACCCCATGATCAAACAGGCTATTGCTGTCAGCGACTGATCTGACACCGTTCGCAGGAATAAGTCAAAATTTCCTCTTCAAAACTTCTACGTTTCTCCGGGTATTTTTTTTTACCTGTCTGGCTCTTAACAAGAAAGTTCCACCCAGGAACAAATTATGTAATACATATTTGGAAGAGTGAGTTAATATGGCCTGTGTAGACTGGGCTTCACGATTGTTCGTCTTGCTGCCAGAAGATAACACAAATACTGCCGAAATAGATGAAGTTTTCAACGGGAGATTGGACCTGTACCCAGTGCAAGTGCCAAATCAACCAGATTGTGGTGGCTAAGTTGATCTGGGGGACGCTAGCAGCAATAGCCTGATTGATCAGGCAGTCAACAAGGAAACCTTACCTCAGGCTAGACTGCGAGGATAGAAGAGCCCTTGAAACTGGCAACTGGTATATCACTGGTATGAAATATTTAAAACATAACGTAATGTTGAGTGAGAGCAAAAGGACAGAAAAGTCGTTTTAACCTTTTTTTCCCTAAATGTCGGTATTTTGTGAATTGTTCCAGCCGGGTTGTTATTGTGAAGATTTTAGACTCTATAACCCCACTCGGTACATCATCAGATGCAGCATTCTCCACCTGACCTCAGCATTCTGAACCTGACTATAAATACTCGCGTACCTTCCACCCAAGGTAGATCTGTTTGTGACTTGAAAAAGCCCACTGTGTGGGCGAAACGTTGTCAATAAAGGATCACATTATACTGCATATGTGTTTAAATTTCCAGGCTATTGTGACTTGTATTCCTAATAAGAGGCAACAGTAGTTTTAAAATTGTGGCCCAACTGTTTCACCCCAACGATAGAAAGTACCTATCCTTTAATCCAGTGTTAAACAAATATAATAGATCCCAGGAAGAAATAAAGAAAGCAAAGTCTGTAGATTTAAAAAAAATGGATACAAACTTAATGTATAATCTGCGACTTGCAATGTTTACATCGTCATAAAACTACCCATAAACAAACAACCTCGTTTGTCTAGTGGACTGTTGTCAGTTATCTTTGTATAGCTTTGTGTTACCTGGAGGTTATTCCGGGGATCAACGCCCCCGCGGCCCGGTCCATGACCAGGCCTCCCGATGGATCAGGGCCTGATCAACTAGGCTGTTACTGCTGGCCGCACGCAGTCCAACGTACGAGCCACAGACCGGCTGATCCGGCACTGACTTTAGGTATCTGTCCAGCTCTCTCTTGGAGGCAGCCAGGGGTTTATTGGCAATTCCCCTAATGCTTGATGGGAGGCTGTTAAACAGTGTATTCAACACAGTATTGTTCTGTGGCGTGTCTGTGTACACCGAGAGGTGTACATATCTTCTGTATGTATACATGTCGATAATTTAATGCCTGTTTAAAATATTAATGTTAGTCTGCCTACCTAGAGTCTACCTGGAGGGTGTACCGAGGGTCAACGCTCCCGCGGCCCACTCCCAGACCAGGCCTCCCAGTCAGTGACCTGATCAACCAGGCTGTTGATGCTAACCGCACAAAATCCAACATGCATCACAGCCCGGCTGATCAGGGACTGACGTTAGAAACTTATCCAGTTCTTTCTTGACGGCCAGGGGTCTGGTGGTAATCTTCCGTATAAATGGAGGGGAGTACGTTGGAATGTCTTCATCTCTTTACACTTAAGAGTTTTTCCTTAGTGTATTCTTTGCACCTCTTGTTGATCATTGCATTGTCCACCAAGCCTCTTACTGTCATGGGGAATAATTTATGTATAGATCTGGAACCATTCCTTTTAGAATTTTCCAGGTGTAGAACCTGCGTTCCAAGGAGTACAAGAAGGACTTCGAACGTTCCCAGTAATTTAGATGCTTAACAAGCCATGCAAATAGTGAAAGTTATCTACACATTCTCCAGGCATGCAATTTCGATTGCCTTAAACCGAGCTGTTAAAGTATAGCTTGACTTGAGTATCATCATTGGTTTGGCATTCTGTTTTGAAGGTTCTAGTTATCCTGCTTATTATTTTCCTTGCGGTTGTGATAGTGACACTTCTGTGATCCTTGAAGGTGAAATCTTCTTACATGATCACTTCAAGATTTAAAATCTAAGAGCGTAATGTTGAGTAAGACCGAAAGGACAGAAAAGTAGTTTTAATTCTTTCCCTCAACCCCCCCCCCCTCATCCCCCCAAATGTCAATGTTTTTTTAATTGTTCCAGCCATGTTATTAGTCTTGGGCATTAGTCTTACTCTGTATTTAGTGATATGTTTTATATTCCGTTCCAGTGTATTTTTTTCCAGAATAGAGCAGCAAAAGCTTATCCTCAATGAGCATCATATTGTTGTTAGTGGCCCACTGGTAGACTGTTTATATTAGCTTAGATGTTTGCCGTGTCCTCAGTGGGCGGCACTCTCATACAGATTCTAATATCGTCTGCAAAGGATGATAGTGATATTCCATGTGATTAGCAATCTTGCTTCTTTAGACTCAGATTTGAATAGTGTAGGATGTCACTGCTCTCGCCCTGTAGTTTTTTTCTTAATTGCCTTACTGTGATCTTTGTCGAGTGGTGCTATGTCACTGATTCCTAGGAAATGTGGGATGATTTCTGTATCCAGGCTCCACCATAAAATGATCAAAGCATGAGGTAGTGGTTTTTGGCAGTTTTTGATGAATATTGAGTTCCATGAGTCAGAACTTGGGGCAGAGTGCAGGGGCATGCAATTAATGGCTTTTTCGAAGTTAAGTGGGGTTAGAGTTATGTCAGAAATAATGGAGATGTCGGCAGAGTTTTAAGTCTTGTCAATGAAAAACTCATTTGGATTGTCAGTCTTTATGTTAATGGCTCACTGAACACAGTTATATTGCATCTTCAGTCCTCCACTCATTTCTTTGTTGTCATCAGTGTAGGTTCTATCTCCTTTAAACAAGGACTCAATACTGGATGTGGTTTTTACCCCGGATTTTGCATATGAGAAAATGTATTTAGGATTTCTCCCAATTTCATTTATGGTTTCTTGTTCCCTCTGCCTCTCCTGGGCCTTGTATGATGCATTCAGTTTGAGCTCAATATTTTCCATTTCTCTTACTAGTGTTTCTTTTCCTCCATCAGAAATTCTGCAGCCACTGAATTCTTTTATTCTCCGTTTTCGTCTGTAGAGGAATGGCCTCTCGCTTTCTCTCTTTCTAACTTGTATTTTCTCTTTTCTTCACAATGGTACATGTCCGGGGCATACTTCTAGTACCATTGAACTAGTCCTCTCTAGAAACTGATTCAAATCTATGTCAACCATATTTTCTTTCCAACATATTTCACTATTTTATTTGCTTCCAGTTAATGCATATGTTGAAATTATTGAATACACTCTCGTGACTGGTTGCATTTTGCTGCTGAAGACTAGTGCGTGCGGAGGTTTGAACCTTGATTAGGTTGTGGTCTGAATTATATAGTCGTTATTGACACCATTATATTCTGTACCAGATCTTTATTGTTTGTCAATATAAGGTCAAGGGTATTTTCTAGTCTGGTAAGTTCCACTATTTGCTGGCTTAAGGTGAATTCATTGCAGTCCTAATGGTTCGATTTTGTGAAACTTCATCAGAACCAGCTCCTGGGACTTCTGGTCCAGGGTCCCTGGTCCAAGGTCCAGGGTCCCTGGTCCAAGGTGCATGGTCCCTGGTCCATGGTCTTTGGTTAACGGTCCCTGGTTGACGGTCCTTGTTCAGGGTCTGGCCACATAGTCATGGTAGTGTACAGTATATAGCCTCGATATCTAAAAACTAATCAGAAAGTGACTAATTACGAGGGACATTTAATAATAAGGTGATTCGTTCAGAGACACTCGTTAAAAGTGATACTAATTAATTAAACTGTTAGACATTATGAGGAGGAGGAGGAGGAGGACCACGGGTGCCACAAGTCTGCATCTGAAGTATTGAGTGCCCGGGGGGGAGTGGGGAGTCATTGCTAATCAACGCTGCCATGAGAGTCAGGTATCTTGCAATAAATTGCATCTTGACACTGGCACTTGTTAGTACACATGTACACTTGTTATTACACATGTACACTTCATGTCGGAGCCTCTTGATTGGTCGAGTATTCTGTTGTGCTGTGTACTTTCCTTCTTCCTGTGTTCACTTTATCTGCCTTTTTACAGTAAATAATTTTCGTATATTTTTAATTATTTTTAAACCTTTTCACTCTCTCTCCTTTTTTTCTTCCTTATTTCTCCCTGTCTCCTCTTTGCTCTTCCTTATTTATTTCTCACTATCCTTATATCTCCCTCTTTGCTTTCCTCCCCTTTCCCCTCTCCGGTCCCACTCCCTTTCTCTTGTCTCTCTCCCTCTCTTTTTCTTGTCCCTCTCCTTCCCTTTCTCATGTCCCTCTCCTTCCCTTTCTCATGTCCCTCTCCTTCCCTTTCTCCTGTCCCTCTCCTTCCCTTTCTCCTGTCCCTCTCCTTCCCTTTCTCCTGTCCCATCCCCTTCCATCCACCCCCCCTCCCAGTTCGTCTTCTCCCCTCTTCTCCTCCCCTTCCCCCCCACCATGGCTCCTGCACCAGAACGAATCCATTGATTTGCCTCATGTGGATCGTGGTGTGTGTGTTTGGCTCCTAGTGTGTGCTTGTTTACCTGGGTTTATTTGTCAGAACTTAGGTGTTTGCTTTTATAGGTCTTGGCGTGTGTTTGACACATTGTGTGTGTGTTTGTGTGGACAATGATATATGTCAGGGGAGGAGGAGGAGGAATCATGGTGTGTGTGTGTGTGTGTGTGTGTGTGTGTGTGAACCATGATGCGCGCACGCCCGCGCGTTTTGTGTGTGTGTTTGTGAGGGGGGAATCATGATGTATTTATATGTGGCTAATGAATTGTTCTTGCGTGGCTCACGAAGTGTTTGAGTGGCTCACGAAGTGTTTGTGTGGCTCATGAAGTGTTTGTGTGGCTCATGAAGTGTGTTTGTGTGGCTCATGAAGTGTGTTTGTGTGGCTCATGAAGTGTTTGTGTGGCTCATGAAGTGTTTGTGTGGCTCATGAAGTGTGTTTGTGTGGCTCATGAAGTGTTTGTGTGGCTCATGAAGTGTTTGTGTGGCTCATGAAGTGTGTTTGTGTGGCTCATGAAGTGTTTGTGTGGCTCATGAAGTGTGTTTGTGTGGCTCATGAAGTGTTTGTGTGGCTCATGAAGTGTGTTTGTGTGGCTCATGAAGTGTGTTTGTGAGGATCATGAAATGTGTTTGTGTGGCTCATGAAGTGTGTTTGTGTGGCTCACGAAGTGTTTGTGTGGCTCATGAAGTGTGTTTGTGTGGCTCATGAAGTGTTTGTGTGGCTCATGAAGTGTTTGTGTGGCTCATGAAGTGTGTTTGTGTGGCTCATGAAGTGTTTGTGTGGCTCATGAAGTGTTTGTGTGGCTCATGAAGTGTGTTTGTGTGGCTCATGAAGTGTGTTTGTGAGGATCATGAAGTGTTTGTGTGGCTCATGAAGTGTGTTTGTGAGGATCATGAAGTGTTTGTGAGGATCATGAAATGTGTTTGTGTGGCTCATGAAGTGTGTGGGGCTCATGAAGTGTGTTTGTGTGGCTCATGAAGTGTTTGTGAGGATCATGAAGTGTGTGTGTGTGGCTCATGAAGTGTTTGTGTGGATCATGAAGTGTTTGTGTGGCTCATGAAGTGTGTTTGTGTGGCTCATGAAGTGTTTGTGTGGCTCATGAAGTGTTTGTGTGGCTCATGAAGTGTGTGGGGCTCATGAAGTGTGTTTGTGTGGCTCATGAAGTGTTTGTGAGGATCATGAAGTGTTTGTGTGGATCATGAAGTGTTTGTGTGGCTCATGAAGTGTGTTTGTGTGGCTCATGAAGTGTTTGTGTGGCTCATGAAGTGTTTGTGTGGCTCAAGTGTGTTTGTGAGGATCATGAAGTGTGTTTGTGTGGATCATGAAGTGTTTGTGTGGATCATGAAGTGTTTGTGTGGCTCATGAAGTGTGTTTGTGAGGATCATGAAGTGTGTTTGTGTGGCTCATGAAGTGTGTTTGTGAGGATCATGAAGTGTGTTTGTGAGGATCATGAAGTGTGTGAGGTTCATGAAGTGTGTTTTTGTGGCTCATGAAGTGTGTTTGTGAGGATCATGAAGTGTGTTTGCGTGGCTCATGAAGTGTGTTTGTGAGGATCATGAAGTGCGTTTGTGTGGCTCATGAAGTGTGTTTGTGAGGATCATGAAGTGTGTTTGTGAGGATCATGAAGTGTGTTTGTGAGGATCATGAAGTGTGTTTGCGTGGCTCATGAAGTGTGTTTGTGAGGATTATGAAGTGTGTTTGTGAGGATCATGAAGTGTGTGTGCGTGGCTCATGAAGTGTGTTTGTGAGGATCATGAAGTGTGTTTGTGTGGCTCATGAAGTGTGTTTGTGAGGATCATGAAGTGTGTGAGGATCATGAAGTGTGTTTTTGTTAGTGGTGTTTCCAGACTTTCTTGCATTTCTTCTCACATGAAGAGGTGATGGTTCCATGCTGGCGCTCCATACTCCATGTCTGGTCTTAGGTAGGAGTCGAAGTCTTCTGAATGTCTGTATTCACATTATTCTTATATGTTGCAACTTTCTTATGCTACCGATATCACCTTGTTTTCGAGAGTTCACTCCCGAGTTTTGCTTTGTTCCAGGTGACTCACGAAATCGTAATGACACGATTGCAAACAAACCATACCCCGGCCGGGATTGAACCCGCAGTCAGAGAGTCTCAAAACGCGACGGGCTGGAGTTTTGAGACTCTCTGACCGCGGGTTCAACCCCGCCGGGGTATGGTTTGTTTCAGGTCTTACTAGTTATCTGCATATTTTCCAGGTGATTGAGTTTGATTTACCTCCAGCTTTCATCATCATGAACGTTCTATGTTTGCAGTGAAGGCTTAGTAGCTACCTGATCATATTTTTTTCTCAGTTCATCCTTTAGAATCCCAGAGTCTTCTTCTGTCCTTACTCTCATCGACCGTTTTGCGTCATTAACTAATCTTGGCTTAAATGAGCCAGTTTCCCATTTACATATATCACCAACATCATGGTTGAGATGACTGACGTGTGTTACCTCCCTTTATTGTACACCTTATTTCTCTCTCCTGCCAAACAGCCGTCTGTGTGTGTCAGACATACCTTTGAACATCAAAATGGTATACAATACCGACAGGTTGTTAGGTAATGTATACCATTTTGTATACCATTTCATTCTCTTTGTCAGTAAGGTGCCCATAGTTATTTTTAAGGGGACCTATCTTATCTCTGACTTTTGTTCTATATACCTGGAAAAAACTTTTTGGGTTAGTTTTAGAATCCCTAGCAACTTTAATTTCATAGTCCCTTTTAGCTTTTCTTATCCCCTTTTTAATGTCCCTCTTAATGTCAATATACTCATTCATAAGATGACCCTCGCCTCTTTTGATACACCTATAAATTCCTTTCTTATGCCCTAGTAGATATTTCAGCCTATTATTCATCCATTTTGGGTCATTTCTATTTGATCTAATTTCTTTATAAGGGATAAACGTTCTTTGAGCAGCATGTATTGTGTTCAGAAAACTGTCATATTGATAGCTCTCTTCGTTACCCCAGTCAACAGATGATAACTGTTCTCTAAGCCCATCGTAATCTGCTAAGCGAAAATCTGGGACTGTTACTGAGTTATCCCTACTATCATACTTCCATTCAATTCTAAATGTAATTGATTTGTGGTCGCTAGCACCCAGTTCCTCTGAAACTTCTAAATTATTAACAAGGGATTCATTGTTTGCCAGAACTAAGTCAAGCAGGTTATTACCCCTTGTAGGTTCTGTCACAAACTGCTTCAAAAAACAATCCTGAACTACTTCTAAGAAGTCGTATGATTCTAAATTCCCAGTCAAGAAATTCCAATCAATATGACTAAAGTTAAAGTCTCCTAGAATTACTACATTATCGTGCCTTGTGGCCCTAACAATTTCCTCCCATAGTAGTCTCCCCTGGTCCCTATCTAAATTTGGGGGACGGTATATCACACCTAAAATTAACTTTTCATGCCCCTCTGAAAATTCTATCCAAACAGACTCTGTGTTACTTCAGACTTAAAACCTGTTTTTATGCAACAGTTCAAGCGATCTCTGACATACAGTGCCACCCCACCCCCCTTCCCGATACTTCTATCTACTTGAACAATTTAAAACCCTGAATGTGACATTCTGCAGGCATGTCCCGACTTTTTGAATTAAACCACGTCTCAGTAATGGCAAATACATCTATGTTACCTGCACTAGCAACTAGTCTCAACTCGTCCATCTTATTCCTAGCACTGCGACTATTTGTGTAATAAATACCTAAAGACCCTCCTCTCTCTTTACCCTTCCTGCTCCTTTCTGTTATTCCACTAATCCTATTACTGTCCTTGTCAATTAGTGCCACTGGCTTTCCAATATCCACCTTATTTTGCCTATTACTAGTTCTCCTAGTACTCATATTACTACCCTGAGACTTCACAGTTTTCCCGTAAAAACCCATACCACTAACTATTCCTAGTTTAAAGACCTAACAGCTCCCTCCACTGCGTTGGCCAGTGCTCCCACCCCACACCTAGATAAGTGAACCCCATCCCTGGCATACATGTCATTTCTGCCATAGAAGAGGTCCCAGTTGTCAATGAATGTTACCGCATTTTCCTTACAGTATTTGTCCAGCCAGCAATTGACACCAATTGCTCTGGACAACCATTCATTTCCAACTCCTCTCCTTGGCAAAATGCCACATATGACAGGTTTCCCACCCTTCCTCCTAATTATCTCTATTGCTGACCTATACCTGCTAATCAGGTCCTCACTCCTACGTCTGCCAACATCGTTGCCTCCAGCACTGAGACAGATAATAGGATTGCTCCCATTACCTCTCATGATGTCATCCAGACGGCTAACAATATCCTTCATCCCAGCCCTAGGAAAACACACTCTCTGCCTCCTACTCCTATCCTTCAAGCAGAATGCCCTATCCATGTACCTAATCTGGCTATCCCCAACAACAACAATGTTTTTACCTTCCTTGGCGTCGTCCGTCGTGATGCTCCGAGTAGTCGACTCACATTCGCCAGGTAGCATTACACCACTTGTAGAATTCGTCAAGACGTTCTCGATGGTCTTCGTTGGGGCTTCTAGGGATGTCTCACTCACGTCTGCCAATGCTTCTTTGGTGCTCGTTGTGGCATTCCCAGTAGAACACTCACATTCGTCAGGTAGCACCGAGAATGGGTTGGAAGTTTCCACGGTAGTCTTCAGATTTCTCGTTGTTTCTGCCTCTCCAACCCTTTTCTTGATCTTCAGCTTGGTTCCATGTTGCCCGGCCACTGACCAAGCTCCCCTCTTAACCTGGGGACTCACAACAGGAGGATTACTACGAATCCTCTTGTTCTCCTCCGTTAATCGCCGTATCTCCATCTTAGCAACTCTGAGCTCTTCTCTCAGCTGCTGGTAAAGTTGCTCAAGAGAGGGCATCCTGGTTCAGATTCACAGAGAGCACACAAACAGGTCTTCACAGAGCTAAGTACACGTCACCACTGAGAGCTAAGTACACGTCACCACTGAGAGCTAAGTACACGTCACCACTGAGAGCTAAGTACACGTCACCACTGAGCTAAGTACACGTCACCACTGAGAGCTAAGTACACGTCACCACTGAAGACTCTTAAGTTACATTCACTTGTTAGACGAAGAATGAGGGGAGACCTGATCGAAGTGTATAAGTGGAAGATAGGTATTAATAAAGGGGATATTAACAAGGTCTTGAGGATATCTCTCCATGAGAGAACCCGCAGTAATGGATTTAAATTAGATAAGTTTAGATTTAGAAAGGACATAGGAAAGTATTGGTTTGGAAATAGGGTAGTTGATGAGTGGAACAGTCTACCTAGTTGGGTTATTGAGGCTAGGACTTTGGGTAGTTTCAAATTTAGGTTGGATAAGTACATGAGTGGGAGGGGTTGGATTTGAGTGGGACTTGCACATCAGAGCTTATTTCTTGGGTAGCATTGAAAATTGGGTTGGTCAAATGTTTGTTAGTGGGATGAATTGTAAAGGACTTGCCTAGTATGGGCCAACAGGCCTGCAGTGTTCCTCCTTTCTTATGTTCTTATGTTCTATAACTGTACTCGGGAGTTTGTTCCACTCATCCACAACTCTATTACCAAACCAATACTTTCCTATATCCTTCCTGAATCTGAATTTTTCCAACTTAAAACCATTGCTGCGAATCCTGTCTAGGCTAGATATTTTCAGCACACTATTTACATCCCCTTTATTTATTCCTGTCTTCCATTTATACACCTCAATCATATCCCCCCTAATTCTACGTCTTTCTAGAGAGTGCAGATTCAGGGCCCTTAGTCTATCCTCATAGGGAAGGTTTCTGATACATGGGATCAACTTTGTCATCCTCCTCTGTACATTTTCCAGAGAATTTATATCCATTCTGTAATACGGTGACCAAAACTGTGCAGCATAATCTAAATGAGGCCTAACCAAGGATGTATAGAGTTGAAGAACAACCTGAGGACTCCTATTATTTATGCTTCTTGATATGAAGCCAAGGATTCTATTAGCTTTATTGCGAACACTTATGCACTGTTGTCTTGGTTTCAGATTACTGCTAACCAGAACTCCTAAATCTTTTTCGCAATCCGTAATATTAAGATCTACATTATTTAGCTTATATGTGGCATGGTAATACACACACACACACACACACACACACACACACACACACACACACACACACACACACGCAGGGCCAGGAGCTGTGGCTCGACCCCTGCAACCACAATTAAATGAGTACACATCACACATGTACGCATGTATGTACGTACATAAACAAGACACCTCAGAGTCTTGATAATTGGCAATGTGGTTTTCTTCACGGATGACTCCACTCACATCTTCCTCCTTCATATTCCCTCTTCCTTCTCTCCATGTTTCTATCTTTCCCTTCCTCCTAACCACCCCTCCTTTTGCCCATATCCTTACCCGCTTTCCTTTTTCCTTATATATCCCCCTCTCCCTCCCATCATTTCCGCCTTTTCCCTTTTCCCCCTCCTCCTTTGAGGCCTTTTCCCTTATCTCCCTCCCCCCTCTCCTCGCCGCCTCTTTTTTTTTCCCCTTCTCCTTTTCCCTCTCCTCGCCTCCTCTCCCCTCTAATCCCTCTCCTCTCCTCATCTTTTTCTCCCTCTCCCTCAACATTTTCGCTCCCACCACCTTTCCTCCTCCCTACTTGAACCACCCTTCCTAACAAATCGAACACAAAGAGTAGTGGTCAACAGAGTTAAATCGGAGGCTGCCATAGTGAAGAGCTCTGTTCCACAAGGCACAGTACTCGCCCCCATCTTATTCCTTATCCTCATATCAGACATAGAGACATACATCACAGCACCGTATCATCCTTTGCGGATGATACTAGGATCTGCATGAGGCTGTCATCTGCTGAAGACGCGGTTAACCTCCAAGAAGATACAAACAAAGTTTTGCAGTGGGCAACGGTAAACAATATGATGTTCAATGAGGACAAATTCCAACTACTCCGTTATGGAAAACTGGAGGAGATAATAACTAGAACAGAGTATACTACAGACTCTGGCCATACAATAGAGCGGAAAAATAATGTAAGGGACCTGGGAGTAGTAATGTCTGAGGATCTCACTTTCAAGGATCATAACAGTGCTACGATCGCACGTGCAAAGAAAATGATAGGATGGATAATGAGAATGTTCAAAACGAGAGATGATCCTTTTCAAATCACTTGTTCTCTCTAGGCTGGAATACTGCTGTACATTAACATCTCCATTCAAAGCAGGTGAAATCGCAGATCTAGAGAGTGTACAGAGATCCTTTACTGCACGTATAAGTTCTGTCAAGCACCTTAACTACTGGGAACGCTTGGAAGCACTTGACTTGTACTCGTTGGAACGCAGGAGGGAGAGATATATCATAATCTACACTTGGAAAATCTTGGAAGGAATGGTCCCAAATCTGCACACAGAAATCACTCCCTATGAAAGTAAAAGACTGGGCAGGCGATGCAAAATGCCCCCAATAAAAAGTAGGAGCGCCATTGGTACACTAAGGGAAAATACCATAAGTGTCCGGGGCCCAAAACTGTTCAACAGGCTCCCATCAAGCATTAGGGGAATTACCAATAAACCCCTGGCTGCTTTCAAGAGAGAGCTGGACAGATACCTAAAGTCAGTGCCGGATCAGCCGGGCTGTGGCTCGTACGTTGGACTGTGTGCGGCCAGCAGTAACAGCCTAGTTGATCAGGCCCTGATCCATCGGGAGGCGTGGTCATGGACCGGGCCGCGGGGGCGTTGATCCCCGGAATAACCTCCAGGTAACCCACACCCCCACCACCCACACCCCCACCACCCCCACCCCCACCACCCACACCCCCACCACCCACACCCCCACCACCCACACCCCCACCACCCCCACCATCCACACACCCCACACCCCCACCACCCCCACCACCCACACCCTAACCACCAACACCCTCACCACCCACACCCTCACCACCCACACCACCCTAACACACCACCCACGCCACCCTCACCCCCACCACCCACACCCCAATATAAAAATGTTTAGCGTGGAGATGGAGTGATATTTCTGATGTTCTTCATTTCCAGGAATTAAAGCGAAGGTGGGCAGGAGTGATGTAATTAGAGGAGCAGCGCGCCCCCCCTCCTAACCCACCTTCCCCAGCACCACTACCCACCTCCTACCCCTCCCGCATCACCCCCAGCCACCCCTACTCCCTCACCACCACCCGCCTGCTACCCCTCCCCCAGCAGCACAATCTACCTCATACCCTACCCCAACACCACCAGCCATCTCCTACCCCTCCCCTAACATCACCCGCCAGCTCCTGCCCCCGCGAGGTGCTCCTTGGTAGGGCTGCAGCCACTCCGTGTCTTGGTTTGTAGCAACTTTGTCAACATTGTTCACCACCTGGGTTAGAGGCGACTCTTCTCAGCCTAGCTTCGCCGAAATTCTCTTGAGATTATCTATTTTTGATCATTTAGTTGTAGATAGAATAACACAGCTGTGATTGTTGTGTCATGTGTAGACAGAGTATTACAGCTGGGATTGTTGTCACGTGTAGACAGTAGTACAGCTGTGATTGTTATGTCATGTGTAGACAGAGTAGTACAGCTGGGATTGTTGTGTCATGTGTAGACAGAGTAGTACAGCTGGGATTGTTGTGTCATGTGTAGACAGTAGCACAGCTGGGATTGTGTCATGTGTAGCCAAAGTAGCACAACTATGATTGTGGTGTCAGGTTTTGTAATTTTAGTTTTTTATCATGGTGTACCGGAAATAAGGAGAGGTTCACTGTGGGGAGAGACTCGAGGAATTCAGAGTAACAACCCTGGAAGAGAAGAGGAAGAAGAGGATGATGAAGAGGAGGAGGAGGAGGAGGAGGGGGGGGTAGACGTTACAAGATATTGATGTACATATAATGTGTGGATAAATGAACCGACAGGATGAGGAATTAGACACTTGTGTAACACTTGGGATCTTTATTATGGAAATGTTTCGTCAACCAGTGGCTTAATCAGTCCAGTACAGAGAAGAACGGTTGAAGGAGTTTGAGGTAATCAGTCCCGCAGTCTGAAGTTGATGTGATCAATCCATTAATCTTGATAGGGATGGTAATTTAGTGTTGTCTAGCATGGGCCAGTAAGCTTACTGCTGTTGTATTGTAATGCAATATGTTTATTGTATTTTTTGTTCTTGATACATTGTAAGATACAGAAGTAGTTAGTGTGTACCAAGATGTGTTTATGTTGATATAAATTTAAAGACAGTTCTGTTCATCTCACACTTCAACATATTTTCTGAAGAAAATATGTAAACATTGTAAGGCAGAGTAGCCAGTACTAATGTTTGAGCTACACATGCTTTCATTTATTATCATAATTATTTTTATTATTAATATAAATTCTTGAAGCGCTAAATCCCTACGAATCATACGGCAGCGGGGGAATGCGAGATAATAATTATCTCGATATGAGGAAAACGAGAGTAACTTAAAAATTTCTGAAAAAGTACAGGAAGATATAAGCAATGTTTTCCAGTGGGCAGCGGAGAACATGACGTTCAGTGTTGATAAGCTCCAGCTGCTTAGATATGGGAAGAATGATGAATTGAAAAGGGACACTGTAAACAAAACTCAAGAGGGTCACCAAATAGAACGAAAGGAACACGTGAAAGATTTGGGAATAATTGTCAGCCGATTTTTTTAAAGACCATAATAACACAAAGATGACGACAACAAGGAAGATGACGAGGTGGGTATTGAGAACTTTCAAAACAAGGGAAATAATGCCTGTGGTGACACTTTTTAAATCGCTAGTACTCCCTCGTTTGGAATATTGCTCAGTGTTGACGGTCCCGTTTAGGGCAGGAGAAATTTCAGAACTTGAACAAATAGAGATCCTTTACGGCACACACAGAGGGTCATTAAATATTTATGGAGGGTCATTAAATATTTGGGAGGGTCATTAAATATTTATTACACAAATAGTCGCAGTGCTAGGAATAAGATGGACGAGTTGAGACTAGTTGCTAGTGCAGGTAACATAGATGTATTTGCCATTACTGAGACGTGGTTTAATTCAAAAAGTCGGGACATGCCTGCAGAATGTCACATTCAGGGTTTTAAATTGTTCCAAGTAGATAGAAGTATCGGGAAGGGGGGTGGGGTGGCATTGTATGTCCGAGATCGCTTGAACTGTTGCATAAAAACGGGTATTAAGTCTGAAGTAACACATACAGAGTCTGTTTGGATAGAATTTTCAGAGGGGCATGAAAAATTAATTTTAGGTGTGATATACCGTCCCCCAAATTTAGATAGGGACCAGGGGAGACTACTATGGGAGGAAATTGTTAGGGCCACAAGGCACGATAATGTAGTAATTCTAGGAGACTTTGACTTTAGTCATATTGATTGGAATTTCTTGACTGGGAATTTAGAATCATACGATTTCTTAGAAGTAGTTCAGGATTGTTTTTTGAAGCAGTTTGTGACAGAACCTACAAGGGGTAATAACCTGATTGACTTAGTTCTGGCAAACAATGAATCCCTTGTTAATAATTTAGAAGTTTCAGAGGAACTGGGTGCTAGCGACCACAAATCAATTACATGTAGAATTGAATGGAAGTATGATAGTAGGGATAACTCAGTAACATTCCCAGATTTTCGCTTAGCAGATTACGACGGGCTTAGAGAACACTTATCATCTGTTGACTGGGGTAACGAAGAGAGCTATCAATATGACAGTTTCCTGAACACAATACATGCTGCTCAAAGAACGTTTATCCCTTATAAGGAAATTAGATCAAATAGAAATGACCCAAAATGGATGAACAATAGGCTGAAATATCTACTAGGGCATAAGAAAGGAATTTATAGGCGTATCAAAAGAGGCGAGGGTCATCTTATGAATCAGTATATTGACATTAAGAGGGACATTAAAAAGGGGATAAGAAAAGCTAAAAGGGACTATGAAATTAAAGTTGCTAGGGATTCTAAAACTAACCCAAAAAGTTTTTTCCAGGTCTATAGAACAAAAGTTAGAGATAAGATAGGTCCCCTTAAAAATAACTATGGGCATCTTACTGACAAAGAGAATGAAATGTGCTCTATTTTAAATAATTATTTTCTCTCGGTTTTTACACAGGAAGACACTAATAATATTCCGGTAATTAATTTTTATAGTGGGCTAGAAGAAGATAAATTATGTAACATCACAGTCACTAGTGAAATGGTTGTGAAGCAGATAGACAGACTGAAGCAAAATAAGTCACCGGGTCCTGATGAGGTTTTTTCAAGGGTTCTAAAGGAATGCAAAATGGAAGTCTGTGAACCATTAACTAATATTTTTAATTTATCTCTTCAAACAGGTGTAGTGTCTGATATGTGGAAGATGGCTAATGTAATTCCTATTTTTAAAACAGGGGACAAGTCGTTACCGTCAAATTACCGCCCAATAAGCCTGACCTCAATTGTGGGCAAATTACTAGAGTCAATTATAGCTCAAATTATAAGAAGCCATCTCGATAAGCATAGCTTGATTAATGATACTCAGCATGGATTCACGAGAGGCCGGTCTTGTCTGACTAATTTATTGACTTTCTTCAGTAAAGCTTTTGAGGCTGTTGACCACGATAAAGAATTTGATATTATTTACTTAGATTTTAGTAAGGCTTTTGATAGAGTTCCGCACCAAAGACTGTTGAAGAAAGTAGCAGCTCATGGCATTGGGGGAAGGGTGCTCTCGTGGATCGAATCATGGCTCACAGACAGGAAGCAGAGAGTGTCCATAAATGGGGTTAAATCCGAGTGAGGATCAGTAACAAGTGGCGTTCCACAGGGATCAGTCTTGGGCCCGTTGTTGTTTATAATATATATCAATGATCTTGATGAAGGAATTACTAGTGATATGAGCAAATTCGCCGATGACACGAAGATAGGTAGGATAATTGATTCAAACGTAGATGTTAGGGAACTTCAGGAGGATTTAGACAAACTCTACTCTTGGTCAGAAAAGTGGCAGATGCAGTTCAATGTAGATAAATGCAAGGTTCTGAAGCTCGGGAGTGTCCATAACCCTAGCACTTATAAGTTAAATAATGTAGAACTTAACCATACAGATTGCGAAAAGGACTTCGGGGTTATTGTAAGCAGCAACCTTAAACCAAGACAGCAATGCCTAGGCGTACGTAATAAGACAAATAGATTACTGGGATTTATATCAAGAAGTGTAAGCAACAGAAGTCCAGAGGTCATACTGCAGCTTTATACATCATTAGTAAGGCCTCACCTAGATTATGCAGCTCAATTCTGGTCTCCATATTACAGAGTGGACATAAATTCGTTAGAAAACATTCAGCGTAGGATGACTAAATTAATACATAGCATTAGAAATCTTCCTTATGAAGAAAGATTGAAGACTCTTAAGTTACATTCACTTGTTAGACGAAGAATGAGGGGAGACCTGATCGAAGTGTATAAGTGGAAGATAGGTATTAATAAAGGGGATATTAATAAGGTCTTGAGGATATCTCTCCAAGAGAGAACCCGCAGTAATGGATTTAAATTGGATAAATTTAGATTTAGAAAGGACATAGGAAAGTATTGGTTTGGAAATAGGGTAGTAGATGAGTGGAACAGTCTACCTAGTTGGGTTATTGAGGCTGGGACTTTGGGTAGTTTCAAATTTAGGTTGGATAAGTACATGAGTGGGAAGGGTTGGATTTGAGTGGGACTTGCACATCAGAGCTTATTTGAAAATTGGGTTGGTCAAATGTTTGTTAGTGGGATGAATTGTAAAGGACCTGCCTAGTATGGGCCAACAGGCCTGCTGCAGTGTTCCTCCTTTCTTATGTTCTTATGTTCTTAAGTCTTTTAAATTACTAGGAACACCTTAAAGTCTTGAACATTATGATATATACCTGGAAAGTATTCGAGAGCCTGATCCCAAATCTGAACACTGCCATAACATACTGGAGTGAGAGATATGGGAGGAAGTGCAAAATAAACCCAGTGAAAATCAGGGGTGCAGTGAGCACAATAAGAGAACACTGTATCAACATTCGTGGCCCCAGACTATTCATCATCTTTCCAGAAGTTATAAAACACTGTTGGAACAAGTGTGGAAGTCTTCAAGAGAAAACTGGACATCTTCACCAGGTACCAGATCAATCAGGCTGTGATGGATGTGTGGGGGCAGCAGGCGTCAAGCAACAGCTTGGTTGACCAAGCAAGCACCAGACGAGCCTGACCCATGGCCGGGCTCCGAGAGTAGTAATACTCTCGAAACTCATCAAAGATATATTAAAGGTATTAACATCAAGTCACTTTCAATGATGGGACTATTTATATTTTTCCTCCTCACAACAGAAATACTTTGTTTTGGTCCTTCAGAATCCTCGTTGAACCTGTTGAACGTTGGATATGACTTAGCTTGTGGATTACCACTTGCAGCATCACAACACGCAGTAATCGTCGTTGAAGCTTACATTACTACATCCAACAGTAACAAAAAGAATAATAATTATAAATATAATAGGCGGAAATCATCGTAGAGGCTTAAACAGATAAGAAATCTCACACATAAGAACGGTATATTTAAGTGGTTGTAGTTAACGTCCAATATGGCAGACTAGATAAGGCAGTAAGCCGTGACGTCACATGGAAAACTTCAGGTAGAACAATGTGGTGCAAGACCTGTGTGTAATTATGTGTATACTTCACTAGACCAGTGGTGTAGTCCCTGTGTGTATACTTCACTAGACCAGTGGTGTAGTCCCTGTGTGTATACTTCACTAGACCAGTGGTGTAGTCCCTGTGTGTATACTTCACTAGACCAGTGGTGTAAGACCTGTGTGTATACTTCACTAGACCAGTGGTGCAAGACCTGTGTGTATACTTCACTAGACCAGTGGTGTAGTCCCTGTGTGTATACTTCACTAGACCAGTGGTGTAAGACCTGTGTGTATACTTCACTAGACCAGTGGTGTAAGACCTGTGTGTATACTTCACTAGACCAGTGGTGTAGTCCCTGTGTGTATACTTCACTAGACCAGTGGTGCAAGACCTGTGTGTATACTTCACTAGACCAGTGGTGTAGTCCCTGTGTGTATACTTCAGTAGACCAGTGGTGTAAGACCTGTGTGTATACTTCACTAGACCAGTGGTGTAGTCCCTGTGTGTATACTTCACTAGACCAGTGGTGTAAGACCTGTGTGTATACTTCACTAGACCAGTGGTGTAGTCCCTGTGTGTATACTTCAGTAGACCAGTGGTGTAAGACCTGTGTGTATACTTCACTAGACCAGTGGTGTAGTCCCTGTGTGTATACTTCACTAGACCAGTGGTGTAGTCCCTGTGTGTATACTTCACTAGACCAGTGGTGTAAGACCTGTGTGTATACTTCACTAGACCAGTGGTGTAGTCCCTGTGTGTATACTTCACTAGACCAGTGGTGTAAGACCTGTGTGTATACTTCACTAGACCAGTGGTGTAGTCCCTGTGTGTATACTTCACTAGACCAGTGGTGTAGTCCCTGTGTGTATACTTCACTAGACCAGTGGTGTAAGACCTGTGTGTATACTTCACTAGACCAGTGGTGTAGTCCCTGTGTGTATACTTCACTAGACCAGTGGTGTAGTCCCTGTGTGTATACTTCACTAGACCAGTGGTGTAGTCCCTGTGTGTATACTTCACTAGACCAGTGGTGTAAGACCTGTGTGTAATTATGTGTATACTTCACTAGACCAGTGGTGTAAGACCTGTGTGTAATTATGTGTATACTTCACTAGACCAGTGGTGTAAGACCTGTGTGTATACTTCACTAGACCAGTGGTGTAGTCCCTGTGTGTATACTTCACTAGACCAGTGGTGTAGTCCCTGTGTGTATACTTCACTAGACCAGTGGTGTAAGACCTGTGTGTATACTTCACTAGACCAGTGGTGTAAGACCTGTGTGTATACTTCACTAGACCAGTGGTGTAAGACCTGTGTGTATACTTAAACCAGTAGAAGAATGTGATGCAAGACTGGATTATATCTGCGTGATGGTTGACCCAACTAAACTGGCTTATTTACCAATATTATAATATTTATAGTAACTGTGCTGATACAAGATAAGCTTCAGCGTCTTCTGCTTTCCTGATTGTGAAGCCATTTAATCATTAAAATCAAGGTGTTAGTATTAGTACAGGTATTGCCACATAACTGTGATTAAATTATTTTCATGTAGAGTGAGGCAAGTGCTAGACAACCTTGTGTTGTGAAGGTGTTTGCAACACCAGGGTTCCCGGTAACCAGGCGGGTTGGCACACCTGCAGTCGCGCACGCAACAAAAGTTACCAGATTTCTTTTTTTTTCTCTCAGTTTGCTCTTAAGTAAGACCTTGGTAATCAGCTGATCAGGACAGCTGTTGCTACTTGCAGGTTCATAGTCATCACAGACTGTCTGATCAAGCTTGTGATATTTATTGTCCTTGTTGAAGGTTAAAGAGTCTAGGACCTCCGTTGTTGGCAAGATTTATATAATTGTATATAAATGGTATACAGTACCGACAAGATGAAGTATTAGACACATGTGCAACATCAGGGTATCTTTATTTGTAGACATTTCGCCATCCATTGGCTTTATCAATACAATACAATGACATAATGCGAAGAATTGTATACAGAAGATGAGGTAATCAGTCCCTCAACCTTGGAGTTGAGGAGCACCTTAGTCTTGAAGGGACTTACGGAGCTGACCTGCGTTTCCTGTTTCCCTTGTGATATATCTCATCTACATAACCTGAGTGTACACTCAAAATACTTTTAGTGGGGGGTTATTTATAGCTTGGAGTACATACTGATTTTATTTGTGCAGCACAATTTGTGTCAGCGTAGTTGCTGATCCCTGTGTTATATAGCATAGCATATTAGTATCATCCATGTGCTTTAGATAGGAGATCCCTTGTAGGCCTGTGACTTTGTGTGACGTCACGGGATGCGCATGTGTAGGCTCGTACCTCTGCCCTGGCCTCACTCGGCGGCAGACCAGACCAGACAAGAACACGGCAAGGCTGGGCTCCATTCCTCATCATATCAGTCTGACAATATATGTTACCATCCAACAAGTGTGTCTACCTTCAACCCTCGATATCTCCATTTAAGAACCCCTACGATATTTGCAGTGTGAGTGTATTGAGGGGAATGTTATTTATCTGTTTTTGCCAGTGTCCAAAACATAAGGTAGACAGCAACCATTCAAAGGGGCACTGCCCTCCTATCATACGGGTGTCAAATGAAAGTCACTTACACGCTTTGCACTGTGACACCAGTGTTGGTCTGTACCTTGTCTAGTGGACATGTGAGATGGCAGGTAAATCTTACAACTCTCCACTTACATTCAGTATACTCTTATCTTTACTAACTTATGTGTTTCTTAATGGTTATTATTCCTGTAAAATTGTATTTCCGATTTAGGAGGCGTGTTCTGAGACCAGGCTGCTGGAGATATGATCCTCGGAACCATTAACATATATTCTAGAGCTATCACTCAACACCTTTGCGCTTTTTTGAGAAGCCCGACATTATAGCTCTGGCTAAAACAGATAAATATAGTGCGTCTCTGTTTGTCCGTGTCTTCAACGTCTTCATTAAAGATGATATACTCCAGAAAGGTGGCGGTGTTATCGTGTATGTTTACCAATACTTCATTGTGGTTCAGGATACAGAGGCAGGAGGTTGAAAATTATGATTCTGGGTTATCATTCGTTATAATACTCGTTATGTTCATAGTGTTGAACATAAACACTGATTAAGGGAAACGATACTCTTTAGTGAGTGTGAAGAAAATCTTGAACATTGAGCAGTGGGACGGTATTGGTGTACCTGGAGTATACCTGGAGGCTCTTTCTGGGGGTCAACGCCCCCGGGGCCCGGTCATGGACTCTCTCGTAGCTACTAATTGAAATGTCACTTGTGTGTGTGTCTGTATGCTAGTTACCAGTTGAAAATGCACTTTGTGTGTGTCTGTTTGTGTGTATCAGTGTCTGTGTTTAATTACCGGGTTGCCTCAGGGATTCTGTAGTCCCAGATTCTTCAGAATGTACAACACTCTCTAAGCCAAACTAATGTCATCACTATCTCACTTATAAAATAATACAAAATTACTAAGCCTGGAAGCGACTGTAGAAATATTGAGAACGACCAATACGAGGCAGTAAGATGCTCGGAGCTGTAGAAAAATATATTGTAGTGTTTTGGCCACATAATTTGTGGGAAACTTGGTAGCCGATGTAAATGGGCGACCTTGTAGCTGTATTACAAGCGCTACAGTGTCTAGCTGCAAGTAACAAAGTTAGCACAATGCAAGGTTTCCTAGCTACAAAATGCTGGAAACGATAGTAAAACTACAGTGTACTAGTTGGGCCGCACCTTGAACACGCTCTGCACTTTTACTTAATAAATGTCATAAGAGGTGGACACGATCTGAATGGAGTACTGATGACGGATTGAAAAACAACCGTTCCAGAATAAGCTGTCGTTAGGGCAATATTTTCCTCTGCGTAAAGTTTATCAAGTCACACGTAAGAAATCCTATGACTTGTTAAGGTTGTACAGAGAGCAAAACGTTGTGTCAGTAAAAGGATAACACAAGTCAGTGAAGTGTAATGCGTGCGATAACGCCTCTCCTGTTTGGGAACCAAGACTACTTATATTGCCCTATGATGGGTCATCACACAAGATGGGTTCCTGTGTAACAGTGTGTCAGCCTGAGCTGGGAAACTTCAGTAGGTCAATAAGGATACCGTCAAGCATCCCACTGTGGGTTCAGTAGCTACGACAGCTTAAAAGGTTTCTTTCCAGCAGAGCCGATGAGAGGGTGGTGGGAGGGGAAGGGGCGGTACTCAAGGAGTGCATCTTCAACAGGTGTATTGACCACTTGTAAGAGGCAGCTCCTCCAACCACTCTTGAATATCTGGCCTCTTTAATTATCCCCCACTCCCACTCACCCTCATTCTCATTCTGAGTGGGTTATTATCCACCTTATTATCTGGTGCATTTTGCATTGTCTTTGGTAATATATATATATATATATATATATATATATATATATATATATATATATATATATATATATATATATATATAATATATATATAATATAGGGAGGTACCACCTCTAGAACTGTAATAGGGACCCTCATCCTCAGAGAAAAGAATAAACTTGCTTCAGGGAAAACTCAAGGTTCTTCCTGAAGCTGTTTGAGAATTTTCTCCTACCACCCCCTATATTTTATATATATTTTATTTAAAGACAAAATACATTGACAAAACATTCATAAAAAATACGATAGAAAGTAAAACAACATAGGTGACTCAGCGCTACATCTCGAATACTTCGTCCAGCTCTCCGGCGGTGGGCCGCGTGCCCAGAATGCTGCAGGCATTTCCTCTCTGGATTGCAACACTGAGTCTCTGAAAGAGGAAGCTAGTCGCCCTGTGGTCCTTGGTTTCTATGATGAGCTTTTCACCCAGCTCTATTAGGAACTTTAGAGCACACTTGCCCCATATATATATATATATATATATATATATATATATATATATATATATATATATATATATATATATATATATATATATATATATATATGCGCTCATGCATGCAAAATTGTTGCAAGACGAGCCATTGTATAGGCAGATCACCGGGGGGGGGGGGGTTAAATTGAACCTGAGGTTTTCCGGTATGAAGTGTCGTCAGAAGCTAGGTTATGCAGTGAGTTGGCTAGAAATGCATGCGCGCTAGCGCACGCGCGCACACACACACACACACACACACACACACACACACACACACACACACACACACACACACACACACACACACACACACACACACATTGTCAGGAGGAGAGTGGTGGAGCACCTGGAGCGGAACAGGAGTATAAATGCCAACCAGCACGGATTCACGGAAGGCAAATCCTGTGTCACAAACCTTCTGGAGTTTTACGATAAAATAACAGAAGTAAGACAAGAGAGAGAGGGGTGGGTTGATTGCATCTTCTTGGACTGCAAGAAGGCCTTTGACACAGTTCCTCACAAGAGATTAGTGCAGAAGCTAGAGCATCAGGCGCATATAACAGGAAGGGCACTGCAATGGATCAGAGAATACCTGACAGGGAGGCAACAACGAGTCATGGTACGTAATGATGTATCACAGTGGGCACCTGTGACGAGCGGGGTCCCACAGGGGTCGGTCCTAGGACCAGTGCTATTTTTGGTATATGTGAACGACATGACGGAAGGGTTGGATTCAGAAGTGTCCCTGTTTGCAGATGATGTGAAGTTAATGAGGAGAATTAAATCTGATGAAGACCAGGCAGGACTTCAAAGAGACCTGGACAGACTGGACACCTGGTCCAGCAAATGGCTTCTCGAATTTAATCCTGCCAAATGCAAAGTCATGAAGATAGGGGAAGGGCACAGAAGACCCCAGACAGAGTATAGGCTAGGTGGCCAAAGACTGCAAACCTCACTCAAGGAGAAAGATCTTGGGGTGAGTATAACACCGAGCATGTCTCCGGAAGCACACATCAATCAGATAACTGCTGCAGCATTTGGGCGCCTGGCAAACCTGAGAACAGCTTTCCGATACCTTAGTAAGGAATCATTCAAGACACTGTACACCGTGTATGTCAGGCCCATACTGGAGTATGCAGCACCTGTTTGGAACCCGCACTTGATAAAGCACGTCAAGAAACTAGAGAAAGTACAAAGGTTTGCGACAAGGTTAGTTCCAGAGCTAAGGGGAATGTCCTATGAAGAAAGATTAAGGGAAATCGGCCTGACGACACTGGAGGACAGGAGGGTCAGGGGAGACATGATAACGACATATAAAATACTGCGTGGAATAGACAAGGTGGACAAAGACAGGATGTTCCAGGGAGGGGACACAGAAACAAGAGGCCACAATTGGAAGTTGAAGACACAAATGAGTCAGAGAGATAGTAGGAAGTATTTCTTCAGTCATAGAGTTGTAAGGCAGTGGAATAGCCTAGAAAATGACGTAGTGGAGGCAGGAACCATACACAGTTTTAAGACGAGGTTTGATAAAGCTCATGGAGCGGGGAGAGAGAGGGCCCAGTAGCAACCGGTGAAGAGGCGGGGCCAGGAGCTAGGACTCGACCCCTGCAACCACAAATAGGTGAGTACAAATAGGTGAGTACACACACACACACACACACCATACATAGCTTTAAGACGAGGTATGATAAAGCTCAGGGAGCAGGGAGAGAGAAGACTTAGTAGCGTTCAGTGAAGAGGGTGGGGCCAGGAGCTGAGTCCCGACCCCTGGAACCACAATTAGGTGAGTACACACACACACACACACACACACACACACACACACACACACACACACACACACACACACACACACACAGTTTACGTTCGTAATGAGCTTTACTAGCGTTCCATTTTATTATAGTATATGTTTACTTGTAGTGTATTTGGAGGGTCATCGTCCCATGGCCTGGTTGCTTAATCAGGTTGTTGGTACTAACAGCACGCACTTCAACGTAGGCGCCATAGTTGGGCTCATCGGGAATATTATGTTATACATATATTTCTTAACTTCATATACTAAATTCAGGTTATTGTGGGGTTGATGGCAGTACATGAGCGAGATAGAGTATGACGTGTTGCGGTGGTAGACTGTTGTATCAGAGGCAAGGTAACATTGCATAACCCAGTGTTATCACACGTGTGACATGAGACGGGGTGCAACACAACTCACACCTGCCACTAGTGCATGTCCACTCACCTCACTAACGCTGCTACTTGCCTCTATGATAGTACCTCTTGACCTTGCTGTTACTTAACATGGTATGTGTTGTCACCTTCCACTGTGTGTTTGCTGCCACTCAAGCTCTTTTACGTGCACCTATCACTTCCAGCACCTCATTTCCTTCCCAGCTTGTTGAGTGCTGTTCCATCGTCCACTGAACATCCTTGAACACAAGTGAACAATCACTTTCTGAAGATTAGATTTTTTGCGCAAAAATTCTTTTTACCCGGAGGTTACCTGGAGGTTATTCCGGGGATCAACGCCCCCGCGGCCCGGCCAATGACCAGGCCTCCCGATGGATCAGGGCCTGATCAACTAGGCTGTTACTGCTGGCCGCACGCAGTCCAACGTACGAGCCACAGCCCGGCTGATCCGGCACTGACTTAAGGTATCTGTCCAGCTCTCTCTTGAAGGCAGCCAGGGGCTTATTGGCAATTCCCCTAATGCTTGATGGGAGGCTGTTGAACAGTCTTGGGCCCCGGACACTTATGGTGTTTTCCCTTAGTGTACCAATGGCGCCCCTACTTTTTATTGGGGGCATTTTGCATCGCCTGCCCAGTCTTTTACTTTCGTAGGGAGTGATTTCTGTGTGCAGATTTGGGACCATTCCTTCCAGGATTTTCCAAGTGTAGATTATGATATATCTCTCCCTCCTGCGTTCCAACGAGTACAAGTCAAGTGCTTCCAAGCCTTCCCAGTAGTTAAGGTGCTTGACAGAACTTACACGTGCAGTAAAGGATCTCTGTACACACTAGATCTGCGATTTCACCTGCTTTGAATGGAGATGTTAATGTGCAGCATTATTCCAGCCTAGAGAGAACAAGTGATTTGAAAAGGATCATCATTGGCTTGGCATCTCTCGTTTTGAACGTTCTCATTATCCATCCTATCATTTTCTTTGCACGTGCGATCGTGGCACTGTTGTGATCCTTGAAAGTGAGATCCTCAGACATTACTACTCCCAGGTCCCTTACATTATTTTTCCGCTCTATTGTATGGCCAGAGTCTGTAGTATACTCTGTTCTAGTTATTATCTCCTCCAGTTTTCCATAACGGAGTAGTTGGAATTTGTCCTCATTGAACATCATATTGTTTACCGTTGCCCACTGGAAAACTTTGTTTATATCTTCTTGGAGGTTAACCGCGTCCTCAGCAGATGACAGCCTCATGCAGGTCCTAGTATCATCTGCAATGGATGATACGGTGCTGTGATGTATATCTCTGTCTATGTCTGATATGAGGATGAGGAATAAGATGGGGGCGAGTACTGTGCCTTGTGGAACAGGGCTCTTCACTATGGCAGCCTCCGATTTAACTCTGTTGACCACTACTCTTTGTGTTCGATTTGTTAGGAAATTGAAGATCATCTCCCCACTTTCCTAGTTATTCCTTTAGCACGTATTTTATGGGCTATTACGCCATGATCGCATTTGTCAAATGCTTTTGCAAAGTCTGTGTATATTACATCTGCATTCTGATTTTCTTCCAGTGCATCCAAGGCCATATCATAGTGATCCAGTAGTTGTGAGAGGCAGGAGCGACCTGCCCTGAGCCCATGTTGCCCTGGATTGTGCAGATTTTGGGAAATCCAGGTGATTTGCAATTCTGCTTCTTAGCACTCTTTCAAATATTTTTATGATGTGGGACGTCAGAGCTATTGGTCTATAGTTCTTAGCTAATGCTTTGCTGCCACCTTTATGGAGTGGGGCTATATCCGTTGTTTTAAGTGATTGTGGAATTTCACCCATGTCCAAGCTCCTCCTCCATAGTGTACTTAGGGCACGCGATAGGGGTTTCTTGCAGTTCTTAATGAAAACAGAGTTCCACGAGTCTGGGCCCGGGGCTGAGTGCATGAGCATGTTGTCAATGGCTTTTTCGAAATCGGAGTTAGGTTAATGTCGGAAATCTGGCATACATTTATGGAGTTTTGAGGCTCATTCATGAAGAAATCATTTGGGTCGTCGATCCTCAGACTGATTAGTGGTTCACTAAACACGGAGTCGTACTGGGATTTCAATATTTCACTCATTTCCTTGTTGTCATCTGTGTAAGTCTCATCCTGTCTGATGCTAGATGTGGTATTTGCCTTGTTTTTGGCATATGAAAAGAAATATTTTGAATCTCTTTTAATTTCGCTAATAGCTTTAAGCTCCTCCTGTCTCTCCTGGTTCCTGTAAGAGTCATTTAAGTTAAGTTCGATAGTTTCCACTTCCCTGGTCAGCGCCTCCTTTCGTGTATCAGATATTCTAGCACTCCTGAGGAGCTCAGTGACTCTTCGTCGTCTTCTGTAGAGGGAGCGTCTTTCTCTCTCCAGTTTACTCCTGCTCTTCTTCTTTCTTAGGGGAATATGCCTAGAACATGCTTCAGCTGCCAGGAAGTTGATTCTTTCAAGGCACTGGTTTGGATCCACGTCATTTAAGATATCTTCTCAACATGTTTCATTTAGGACATGGTTTACCTGGTCCCAGTTGATGTTCTTGTTGTTGAAGTTGTATTTTGTGAAGACACCTTCACAGGTGAATCAGGACTGATCAGGACCCCTATACATGTACGTCTGGACTTCGATTAGGTTGTGATCGGAATTAGTTGTTTTTTATATTCTTATGTCTCTTATCAGGTCCTCATTATTTGTGAAGATAAGGTTCAAGTGTGTTTTCTTTTGTGCGAATTTGTATAATGATTTTTTTTCTCATTCTTGGAGTATTTCATAGAAAGCTGAGATATAATACATTTATGATTTACCTCTAAACTATTTCGAAGTTTGTCTTCTGGCGGTCAGGCCTCCCTGTTGATTGTCTGGTTAACCAGGCTGTTGCTGTTAGCGGCCCACAGACCCACTTATCCATCACAGACTGAGGGATCCGGCACACCGCAAATGTAGTGATCCAGGTTCCTAATGAATACTTCCACACTGGGACCGGCAATATTTCTGATATCTGATATCCCGGCCGGGGGTATGGTTTATTTGCAATCGTGTCATTACGATTTCTTAAGTCATGCTAGCAGCAGGTTGAATATTCTAGGCCCCTGTATGTTGACAGTGTTCTCTTATTCTGCCTCTCTCCCTCCAGCATGTTGTTATGGTATTGCGTAGATTTTGAATTAGGTTCTCCAGTATTAATGTGTGTCTCGCCTTTCTCCCAAGAACACATTTACATTTCTTTGAGGCGTTCCCAGTAGTTTAAATGCTTTATTGACTCTATGCGGCAGTAAGCACGTTATGCATAACGTGAGCTGTGAGGAGGCTGACGGCGTCATGTGGACACTTACCAGCCTATGACATACCCACACCACACCTTGGCTAATACACTTAGTGTAATTAAGTCTCTATTGGTACAGTGTTTCACACAAGAGTGCGCTTCACTGTTCTAGTTGTTTATTTTTCACATGTCGGCGTTACCTCTTACATCTGCTCTTCCGCGGTTTATGGATGAAGTTAACTTTTTATTGTCTTAAGCACTGAATGACCTCATGGTTCAAAACGCCTTGTGAATCTTAAAACTTCATTCTTCCCACACTTTACTCAGCCTACACCACACAGACAGTCATCTCACGTCAACACTACACCGATATAGTCCCATTCCACGCACGTGGAAGAAAAGCAATTTTAGGAAAATTATTATAGAAGGTTATCACGAACGAATCTTCAAGTGTGTTTAGACGTAAGATTGCTAAAAGCACGTAATCACATTTATTCAACCCTGATAATATGGGTGTAAAATAGGTCGCTCCTGCTTCCCACAATAAACACAGGTTTTACAAAAGCTTTCACCCACCATCATCATGTGATAACACTTGATATGCGTGCAAACGTGAATAACTGGAAAAGTGGACAGGTGTGTCTTTAACTTTACCTTTAAACAGGATTAAAAGAATAAGTTAAGAACGTACAATCGAGAGGTGCAGCTCTCCTTACAGAATGAGGAGAGTCGCACACCTCTCTTAAGGACCCACCATCTCTTTCAGCATCAGTGGATATTTCCCCTTTCGTCTAAATTTGCTCACACTCCTGGCCGATACCATGGATATTTTTGTGGACATGGATTGCGAAATTTTAAAATTAAATTTTTGAATAGGTTTACTTGCATTGTGATTATAATTTATGTAATATGAAGTGAATTGGTTACGGCTGTAGCAAGTTGATATTGACATTGTCAATTTGTTGTGTGTGCTTGGAAACTGAAAATGTTTAAAAAGCTGAAAAACAAAAGGTTGTAGCGCTGTGAATGAAAAACAAGAACAACAATGGAAAATCAAAGGCCTCGTTCTGAAAAGCTCTGATCCACGAGGCACAGTTCTCGCCCAAATTCTTTTTCCAGTTTTTGTATCAGAGATACAAATAGCACTATTATCCTGTATAGACCATACTAGAATTAGTGTGAGCGGCATCCATTTTAAACACGCCTAATTTATAAGCTGACGTTAACCATGTCCTCCAGCGGGTCACAGAAAACAAATTTCAGTTACCCTTCTATGGAAAGATTGAAAACATGTAAATTGGAACTGATTATAAAAGACAAAGATGTATGGAACTAAGGAGTAATGATGCCAGATCTTAAGTTCAAGGATCAGTATAACATCAGCTAGGACTATAATAGACTGAATAGCAAAAATCTTCTAAACAAGAGATGACAAACAACTGGTGCTGTTCTTTATGGCACTTGTACCCTCTTGATGTACACTGACAATCTCATTTAAGACACGTGAAGCTGCAGCTCTCAAGATTGATGCTTCCCATATTAATTCCAACGTCTGAATTATTGGGAAAGTCTAAATTTCTCACCTGCAACATAGGTCCGAAAGTGATGTTATTTACACCTGGCAATATTAGAATGACCGCTCCTAAATCTACACACTTAAATTACTTTACATAAGGGTGAAGGATGCATAACATGCGGTTTTAAAATACCCCCAGTCCGAAGTAGTGAAGCAATAAGTACACTTGAGAGAAAATACATTAATATAACTATTAGGAATAGTGAGTCCTTACCATAACTTTTACCTGAAGGGTATTGCGGGGATCAACGTCCCCCGCGGCCCGATCCATGACCAGGCCTCCTGGTGGATCAGGGCCTGATCAACCAGGCTGTTACTGCTGGCCGCATGTAGTCCAACGTACGAACCACAGCCCGGCTGATCCGGCACTGACCTTATGTATCTGTCCAGCTCTCTCTTGTAGACAACCAGGGGTCTGTTGATAATTCCCCTTATGGCTGGTGGGAGGCTGTTGAACAGTCTTGGGCCCCAGACACTTATTGTATTTTCTCTTAGTGTACTAATGGCGCCCCTGCTTTTCACTGAGGGTTTGTTGAAGTGCCTTCCAAGTCTTTTGTTTTCGTAGGGAGTGATTTCTGTGTGTATATTACGGGCCAGTTCCTCCAGAATCTTCCAGGTGTAGATTATGATGTATCTCTCTCGCTTGCGCTCCAGTGAGTACAAGTCAAGTGCTTCCAAGCGTTCCCAGTAGTTAAGGTGCTTGACAGAACTTATACGTGCAGTAAAGGTTCTCTGTACATTCTCTAGATCTGCAATTTCACCTGCCATGAATGGAAATGTTAATGTACAGCAGTATTCCAGCCTAGAGAGAAGTGATTTAAAAAAGGATCATCATTGGCTTGTCATCTCTTGTTTTAAATGTTCTCATTCAGCCTAGGCTATCCAAGCCTAGCCTGACTGCCCAGACGATCAACCAGGTTTCCTAATCCGAGATTGGGTCGGGATGATCCCTGAAATAAGCCACAGGTAAACAACAGGAAGGTAGATGACAAGCCCTACTGTTGCCAGAAATCACTTTTGGCTTAATACCCAGCCTCACCTGGGGCATTCAGGGTAAGGATCAATTCACATGCCCCTCGTGCCTGTCGTTTCAGATTTGACCCCTTTTAGAAGGGACTGTAACAATTTACGTCTGTCCATAAGAGTTTAGCGCTTTTGAGCTACTATGATAATCATACCTGCCAATACAAAACTGAGATTTCATAGTTTCGTGAACGTTGTAAATTGTTTCAACAAGGCGCCACGGGGGATGGGGATTGACATGAAGATGGGACAGGTCAGTTGACCTGTTTGTGTGTGTGTGTGTGTGTGTGTGTGTGTGTGTGAGAGAGAAACACCAGAGCGAGAGAGCAAGGATGTTTGTGTGTATGGGAAGAGCCTTTTGTTTACTCAGTTTAATACGATATGATCTTGTTTCGTAAGCTGTGTCGTAGACGGGGAACTGTAACAATCAGTATATGTAGCAGTTGCGTCTCCCTGCTCATAAACACTGATGTCTTGTGGGATTTTATGCACTGTTTTGACACATCACTTGGTTGTTGTCAGGGAAGACAGGTAGAACCTATATGACAACAGTAGCATTGAAAGACGTTGCTGCACGCAGTTAAAAACAAGTTCCCCAAGGCATTGTCCTGTACAGCATTTAAATTACTGGGAACGCCTTGAAGTCTTAAATATGTACTCACTGGAGTGGAGGAGAGAGGGAGATACATAAGAACGAAGGAACACTGCAGGCCTACTGGCCCATGCGAGGCAGGTCCAAGTCTCCTACCGGCTTAAGCCAATGCACCCAACCTAGTTAGGTCAGGTCACATTGACTTAAGGGAGGAACACGGCAACCGACCTGGTAGCACAAGCTATCAGGTCCAACTCACACCCACCCACATCCACTCATGTATTTATCCAACCTATTTTTAAAGCTACACAACGTTCTGGCCTCTATAACTGTACTTGGGAGTTTGTTCCACTCATCCACAACTCTATTACCAAACCGGTACTTTCCTATATCCTTCCTGAATCTGAATTTTTCTAACTTAAAACCATTGCTGCGAGTCCTGTCTAGGCTAGATATTTTCAGCACACTATTTACATCCCCTTTATTTATTCCTGTCTTCCATTTATACACCTCAATCATATCCCCCCTAATTCTACGTCTTTCTAGAGAGTGCAGATTCAGGGCCCTTAGTCTATCCTCATAGGGAAGGTTTCTGATACATGGGATCAACTTTGTCATCCTCCTTTGTACATTTTCCAGAGCATTTATATCCATTCTGTAATACGGTGACCAAAACATTGCAGCATAATCTAAATGAGGTCTAACCAAGGATGTATAGAGTTGAACAACCTGAGGACTCCTATTATTTATGCTTCTTGATATGAAGCCAAGGATTCTATTAGCTTTATTGCGAACACTTATGCACTGTTGTCTTGGTTTCAGATTACTGCTAACCAGAACTCCTAAATCTTTTTCGCAATCCGTAATATTAAGATCTACATTATTTAGTTTATATGTGGCATGGTTATTGTCCTGTCCAACATTTAGAACTTTGCATTTGTCTATATTAAACTACATCTGCCACTTCTCCGACCACTGCATCAGTCTATTCAAATCTTGCTGGAGTGCTCGAATGTCCTCGTCAAAATGAATTCGACGGCCTATTTTGGTGTCATCGGCAAACTTGCCGATGTCGCTCTTTATGCCCTCATCTATGTCGTTTATGTAGATTGTGAACAGCAGGGGGCCCAACACGGACCCCTGTGGAACACCGCTCGTGACGCTTCCCCATTCTGATTTCTCCCCATTTATGCAAACTCTCTGCTGCCTATTTGTCAATCATGCCTCTATCCAGGAAAAAATTTCTCCTATTCCATGTGCCTTAATTTTCCTCAATAGTCTCTGATGTGGGACCCTGTCAAAAGCCTTACTGAAGTCCATATACACAATATCATATTCATTACCATGATCTACCTCCTCAAATACCTTAGTGAAAAAAGTTAATAAATTCGTAAGGCAGGAACGCCCCTTTGTAAAACCATGCTGAGATTCGTTGATTAATTTATGTTTTTCAAGGTAGCTACGAACTGCCTCGGCAATTATTGATTCTATAAATTTTCCCACTGTGGAGGTTAGGCTTATTGGTCTATAGTTCGAAGCTTAGGACCTGTCACCTGCTTTGAAAATAGGTATCACATTTGCCATTTTCCACTTATCTGGCACCATGCCAGTTTGTAGTGATATGTTGAAAAGATTAGCCAAAGGTTTGCTAAGCTCCTCTTTACATTCCTTTAGAACCCTTGCATACAGTTCATCAGGGCCTGGGGATTTGTTAGGTTTTAATTTATCTATTTGCCTAAGGACCATGTCACTTGTGACCCTAATCGTGCGCAGTTTATTATCGTCCTGTTGTACATAATTTATCATTTCTGGAATATCGCTGGTATCCTCCTGTGTAAAAACTGAGAGGAAGTATGTGTTAAAAATTCTACACATTTCCTTATCACTGTCAGTGAGCTGACCCGAGGAACTTTTGAGTGGGCCTATCTTGTCCCTGATCTTACTTCTGTATACCTGAAAGAATCCTTTTGGGTTAGTCTTCGATTCTCTTGCAACTTTATCCTCATAATCTCTTTTTGCTTTTCTAATTCCCTTTTTTATTTCTCTCTTTAACTGAATATATCGATTTCTTAATTGCCCCTCTCCTCTTTTGATTTGCCTATATATGCCTCTCTTTTGACCAATCAGATATTTTAATCTATTGTTCATCCATTTAGGATCATTTTTGTTTGATCTGATTTCCCTATTTGGAACATAATTTGACTGAGCAGCTAGAACTATGCCCTGGAAAGCATCATATCGGCAACCATCACCACCTACCTGACCCTTAGTCAGGTCATTCCAGTTCAGCCCACCTAAGTAATTTTTCAGTTCTATGAAATCAGCCAAGCGAAAGTCAGGGACGGAGACTTGATTGCCATTATTAGGGGAATTCCATGATATATTAAAAGTGAGTGATTTGTGATCACTTTCCCCAAGCTCATCATTAACCTCAAGATTATTAATTAGTGTTTCCCTACTGGCAAGAACCAAGTCAAGGAGGTTATTTCCCCTAGTTGGCTCTGTCACAAACTGTTTTAAAAAATAATCCTGGATCGTATCAAGAAAGTCACCTGACTCTAAATTTCCTGTCAAATTGCTCCAGTCAATCTGTCTATAGTTGAAATCTCCCATTAGCACAACATTTTCGTATGTAGATGCCTTACGAATTTCGTCCCATAGAAGTTTACTGCACTCTCTATCAAGATTTGGGGCCCTGTAAATCACACCCAAAATTAGTTTTTCTCGGCCCTCGAGAAGCTGTAACCAAACAGATTCAGTGGCTGACGCTTCTACTTTTATATCTTGTGTAACACAACAATTTAAATTGTCTCTGGCATACATCTCTACTCCACCACCCTTCCTGTTGACCCTGTCAGTGTGGAATAATTTATAGCCTTGTATATGACATTCAGAGGGCATCTCTCTATCTCAGATTGAGCCAGGTCTCTGTTATAGCAATAATATCTATGTTTCCTGCACTTGCAATTAATCTTAGCTCATCTATCTTATTTCTTACTCTCCTGCTATTAGTATAGTAAACCTTAAGGGAGCTAGTCCCTTGCTGTCCCCCTTTGTTTGCTGACCTGATCTATTGTCTTTATTTATAACTTCATGCTGAATGCCTTGTATACATTTACTGTTTCCAACCCTAGTGTTGCAACCTGCTTGTTTCCCACACACACCCATACCTCTATCTTCTATCAGTTTAAAATCATAGGCATTTCACCAATGGCCTTCTCAATTGAGTTTGCAAGTGCTACCACCCCAGCCCCAGAGAGATGTACCCCATCCCTTGCATACATATCATGTTTGCCATAAAAGTTGTTCCAGTTGTCAATGAATTGGATTGCAAGTTCCTTGCAGTATCTGTCTAGCCAGCAATTTACACCAATTGCCCTAGACAACCATTCATTTCCTACTCCCCTTCTAGGCAAGATGCTACATATGATTGGGACCCCTCCCTTAGACTTAATGAAATCTATAGCTGACCTGTACTTACCTAGCAGCTCTTCTCTCCTACCCTTCCCAATATCATTTCCACCAGCACTGAGACAAATAATGGGCTTGTTCCCATTACCTGACATGATATTATCCAGCCTGTTAACTATGTCCCCAACATCAGCTCCAGGGGAGCACACACTATCTCTCATCTTCTTATTCCTATTACAAAAAGCATGGTCAATATATCTTAGCTGAGAGTCACCAACCACAATAATGCGCTTACCTCTGTTAGCAGGGGCAGTAGTACCCTTACCTTCACTGGCCACTGAAGTACATTCATCCTGAAGAACAGAGAAGCGATTTCCTACCTTCAGATCTTCACTCTTAACTTTCCTTATTCTGGTTCTCCTCCCATTACTGGTTACCACTCGCCACTTGTAGCAGGTGCTGGACTGCACCTCACTGCTGGTAGCCGTTGCTACCTCCCCACCTACAGCCATGCTTTGTAACTGTCCACGCTAATCCCCAAAGCAGCTCAGGGTCTGTGACCTCACGTGACGACTGACCACTGAACACATGATAATATGTATCTGAAAAGTACTCGAGAGTCTGGTCCCAAATCTGCACACTACCATAACAACATGGAGCGAGAGATATGGGAGGAAGTGCAAAATAAACCCAGTGAAAAGCAGGGGTGCGGTGGGCACAATAAGGGAAAACTGCGTCAACATCCGGAGCCCCAGATTATTCAACATCCTACCAGAGGATATCAGATACACTCCTAGAACTATAGAAGTGTTCGAGAGGAAACTGGAGAAGTATCTTAACCAGGTGCCAGATCAACCAGGCTGTGATGGGTATGTGGGATAACAGGCCTCCAGCAGAAACAGACTGGTTGACCAAGCTAGCACCAGATGAGCCTGGCCCATGGCCGGGCTTCAGGAGTGGAAAGACTGACTCTATCATGCTAACACAGATCCTAGAGACTTCATAAAATAATTGAAGAGCGCAGGTGGGCAACGGAAAACAATATGATATTCAATGAGGACAAATTCCAGCTACTCCATTATGGAAAACGAGGAGATAATAACTAGAACAGAGTATACTACAAACTCTGGCCATACAATAGAGCGGAAAAATAATGTAAGGGACCTGGGAGTAGTAATGTCTGAGGATCTCACTTTCAAGGATCACAACAGTGCCACGATCACAAGTGCAAAGAAAATGATAGGATGGATAATGAGAACGTTCAAAACGAGGGATGCCAAGCCAATGATGATCCTTTTCAAATCACTTGTTCTCTCTAGGCTGGAATGCTGCTGTACATTAACATCTCCGTTCAAAGCAGGTAAAATTGCAGATCTAGAGAGTGTACAGAGATCCTTTACTGCACGTATAAGTTCTGTCAAGCACCTTAACTACTGTGAACGCTTGGAAGCACTTGACTTGTACTTGTTGGAACGTAGGAGAGAGAGATATATCATAATCTACACTTGGAAAATCCTGGAAGGAATGGTCCCGAATCTGCACACAGAAATCACTCCCTACGAAAGTAAAAGACTGGGCAGGCGATGCAAAATGCCCCCAATTAAAAGTAGGGGCGCCATTGGTACACTAAGAGAAAACACCATAAGTGTCCGGGGCCGAAGACTGTTCAACAGCTTCCCACTAAGCATAAGGGGAATTATCAATAAATCCCTGGCTGCCTTCAAGAGGAAGCTGGACAGATACCTAAAGTCAGTGCCGGATCAGCCGGGCTGTGGTTCGTACGTTGGACTGCGTGCGACCAGCAGTAACAGCCTGGTTGATCAGGCCCTGATCCACCGGGAGGCCTGGTCATGGACCGGGCCGCGTGGGCATTGATCCCCGGAATAACCTCCAGGTAGACTCAGACGAGTCACAGGGTTGTAAGTACTATTTTATAGAATAAAATCATATCGTGACTGGAACACTTGCTTTCCTAAGTGAGAGTTATTTGTGGAAGGTATTACTTTAGTCTGGGGAAAATAATTAACCCTGGTTTATCCTAGGTTAAGTTCTACGCAATTTACAGTGTAATATCATTGTAAAAGTTCATGTCTCACGCCTAAATAAAAACTTAATTAGCGTGATTGAAAAGTGAAATGAGTTAGATGACGTTCACCCGTGATTTACCTGTGATCTATTTCACTTTTCCTACTCGCGAGGCACTACTGTGTCAGGCCACCCTCTTGATTGCCTGGTAGACTAGACTGTTGTTATTAGCGGTCCGCCGACCCACATACCTCGTTTAGTTTTTTCTTGAAGACCTTAATAGTTCTGCAATATTTCTGATATCTACTGGTAGCAGACTGAAAAATCTAGGGCCATGGATGTTGATACAGTGCTCTTGTATTATGCCTGCGCCTTCCCTCCTTTTTTCACTGGGTCTGTTTTTTCATTCCTCCCACATCTCCCACTCCAGTACATTGTGATGGTAGGTGCAGATTGGGACTAGGTTCTCTAGTATCTTCTATGTGTATATCTTGCCAGTTCTTTGAGGTGTTCACAGTAGTTTAAGTACTTCATTGGTTCTTTGTGGTAGGAAAATGGCCTCTGTTTTCCAACTATGTTATCTAACTCCTTAATAATGGAGCTATCAACACTGAGAAGTAATCCAAGCAAGAGAGCACAAGTGATTTGAATAGTGTTGCCATTGGCATTATTTCCTTTGTTTTAAAAATTTTCTTTGTCCACCTTGTCATTTTTCCTGGCCTTAACAGTGTTTGCTAGATTGTGTTCTTTAAAAGATGGGTCAGCTGACATTATTATACCTGGGCGTTTTACATGTTTTCTTTCTGCGGGGGGGGGGGTAACCCTCCTGTGTTTTGTATACCACTTACCCTTTGAGTTCTTCATTTTTACCTTATCTGATGCACTGGTGGATTTAAACAGGAGTCTACTGCCTGGGCTGCATCTCCTCTTGTTGCCACATCTCCAGATAAGGACGATAGGAACTGCGTTGAGTTAGACATAAGAATAGCGACTGAGCGTCGACACTGCAGACTGAATTGTTTGCTATCCTAGTGGCACGAAGTTAACTTATGGCTCCGGGCTTGGTTCTTTGATAATTACTGTTTCTGTGTCATCTCTGAAGGTCCTTGACTCACATAATGGCTCTTAACAACATGCTCATTGAAGAAGTCAGATATAGATACTCTAAAATCAGAGAAAACGGAATTGATATGCAGTTTTTATGGATTCCATCACGCATTGAATTACTCCTTCATGATAAAATTGGTAAGTTATCCAAAGTACCCTGAAGGAAAATATAGAATATAACTTTGGTATGTCTGTGTCCATCATCACGAATAATATTAAAACAGAAGTAAATAATGAAACCAAATGTCATAGGAATTCAGTTAGAAAGACTAGTAGATGTATCAATCACTATGATACCCTGAACGGAGATAAGTATATTATGGAGCAACGTGCAATGTGAACAAACTGACTGATGTTGTAGTGGTCAGGCTTAGGCTTAGTTACAAGTACTTCTGGCAGTTTGGCAGACACACAGATGATGATCAAACCAAATGCAAAGTATATGGTCAGTTTTATGGTCACTTTCTTGAACACAATGTGCTTAATTGTCCAGTTAGTTATGAATATAGCGATAGTATTAAAACCTATATGATATGTCAAGTAATGTAAAAATGCAAGAGATATTAAGCATATATCCTAAATTTGCTTGCAGCACATAAATCACGTGTAGATATAAATCCAGCTGTACTTTTGTTAACCCTTTTGGGACCTATGGTTCCTAGGAATTTTGTGTATCCATATATGCTCTTGCGCTACCACCCACAGGATGGATATGGGGTGCACAGTAAGCTAGCCACTTTGGCGGTAAAATCTAATCTTATCTGAGCAGTTGGAATTTTTCCCTTTGATAAATGTTTGCCTTTAATGAATTTTTTGAGGTTTTCTACTTTCGTAGCCCAGCCCTGGGTCAACCTTGTCTGGTTCTTCCCCGATCAGCCAGTCTGTTGCTGCTGGCGGCCCGCTGGCTTCCATATCCAGCATGCTTCCTCTTGAAGACTTCTACACCTTCTGATATTTTTTGGTAAGATGTTGAATTGTCGGGGGACCACAGATGTTGATGCAGTGTTTTACTGTGCCAAAAGCATCCCTGCCTTTAACGAGGTTTATTCTTCACATTCTCCCAAATCCCTCGCTCCAGGAAGTTGTTATGGCAGTGTTCAGATTTGAGGCCAATCCTTTAAGAATTTTCCAAGTGTAGATTATAATGTACCTCTCCCGCCTGTGTGCCAAGGATTACTGATCCCCTACACACACACTACACCTACCTACCTATTTACCTACTTTATGAAGCTTCGTATTATATTTTTCCGACAATATAAAAATCGGCATAAATATTGCGTCTGTACAAGGCACAGAAAAACTACAATCAAATATGAACAAGGTTTTCCTTGTCTTATCTTCTCTCTCACTGGCTCCAGTATAAAAGACTCCATCTTCATACCTCTGTATTATATTGATATAACCTGGTGCGTAGGAGAAACTTCTCTGATTAAAGATACCCAGGTGCTGCTTATGTCTTATTCAGCAAGGTTTTCCATTGGATAGCATTGCTGAGTAACTCACCCGGATCCACAGTGTTTAAATAATAATAATAATAATAATAATAATAATAATAATAATAATAATAATAATAATTCCATTGGACAACTGAAAATAACATGCTGTTCATGAGTGACAAATTTCAGATGCTTCGATATGGAAGTAAAGAACTCAGAACTAGCAGACGACAAACATGCGCACTAACTGGAGCTAGTTCCGAGGGTCAATGCCCCCGCGGCCCAGTTCTTGACCAGGCCTCCCGGTGGATCAGGGCCTGATCAACCAGGCTGTTACTGCTCCTTAGTTTTTTTTTTATGAAACTCAAGGAAGAGGTAAATGGTGAAGTAATAACATCAAACACCTAACAACAAACGTCTCATAAACCAGGAATATGATAGCTCCTCTTAGGATAACTTTCAACAAAAGCTTCTCCACATCACTAATGATATTTTTCAAAGCACTAGTCTAGTCTTCTTCTTTAGAATAATGCTGTGTTCTCATACTGTATGTTACTTTAAGTTAGTTGAAATACCAACTTTGAAACTGGTAGATTTATTTTTTGGTGACATAGAATTGGTAGATAAAAACATGTAGGGGCCGCCTCGTAGCACTTTCTATGTACTCTCTGTAACTAACGAGAAAAATATTCATAATCTTTAAAATATTACTTAAGAGCTATGTCTTTAATCTGTTCAATACGGGAGCAAGTATTGAATGAAGCTAATGACAGCAGGGGTGCCAGAAATACACACAACACTTGGTCAAGACCCACAACACATGACTGTTCAACATTCTGCCACCTAATATGTGATGTATTACCGGTACAGAGGTGGAAATCTTTAGCAAGGAACTAGACAAGATTGTGAAGGTTCCTTACTAGACAGTCTGTGATGGTCAGGTAGAGGCGTTCGGGAAGCAGTAGCCTGGCTAATACAGGCGATCAACAGGTAACATGGTCTCTGGCCACAAAGCCACGTTATAAAATGTTGAAGGTAGGTGTGTGTGTGTGTGTGTGTGTGTTGGGGAAGGGGCGAGGCGAAGGAAGCAACTTTCTCATGAGCGGTCTCTTCCTGGTGGTGTAACTGTGCCACCACCACCACCGTCTTGCACAATGTTTATTATCGAGCATCGTCCCAGCAGGCGTCACCGCCGTCGACGGTGCCAAGCACCTCTATGGTAGAACTCTTCCACCCTCCTCACCACCACCCTGCCCTAGCAGCAGAAATAGGTATCTTTGTGTCATCTGTTATGGTTCACATCCAGGGGAAAATACATTCTGCTGGAGTGTCATATCCTGTACAAATCCTGTGTAAGAAACTAATTTATAAAGACCGAAAATAAAAAGAAATATACCTATCTAACCCCTGAAAATAAACACATTGTTATTACTCTGACTTTGGCAAAGATTTTGAGAGTATTCTGCACACTGATAAGTGGCTGCTCAATGTATTATATTAGCTTTACCTTGATCAACAATATTCACATACATGCACATGCACAACACCATGACACATACTGTACGTCACAGTTGGTTCCTCTCTTGTTCGCACCCTGCATGCCTGTAAATGGCTTTGAGAGTTCTTCCTCATAGCCCAGCCTAAGGCTTGTAGGATACCTATACGTAATCACTTTCAGAGGCCACCGCCTCTGCGTCCTGGTCTCCGACCAGGCCTCCTGGTTGCTGGCCTGATCGATCAAGCTGTTGGAGCCCGCTACCCGCAGCCTAGCGTATGCACCATAGCCCGGATGATAAGGAACTGATCTGAGGAAATTGTCGAGTTCCCTCTTGAAAACAACCAGGGGTCTGTTGGTAATCGTCCTTACGCGTGAACGGTGTTGAAGAGTTGTGGTCCATTAACACTTATTGAAATCTCTCCCAGTGTACTCATCGCTTCCCTGCCTTTCGCCGGGGGTATTTTTCAACTGTCTGCTAAGCCCCTAGTGCTTATATGTAGTTATTTCGGTGTGTAGATTTGGGACCAGTCCTAGAATCATCTACGTGTAGGTTATCATGTATCTTTCTCGCCTACGTAGTACAGTTCAGATCACTTCAGGTGCTTGAGTTTATAGGAGCCATATTAACTAGTTGACTGCCTTGTTAACCAAGGTCTTGTTGCTTGGCTCTTTAAGCTTGCGATCCGCATGCCTAAATAGCCATCACAGGCTCGATTTTGTTACAGTAGTATCAGTCTAGTTTCTTCTTGAAGAATTCTGTCTTTATTTCAGCAATATGTTTAATGTTTGCTGGTAGCTCTGACGTCCCACATCATAAAATTCTTTGAAAGAGTGCTAAGAAGCAGGATTGCAAATCACCTGGATTCCCAAAATCTGCACAATCCAGGGCAACATGGGTTCAGGGCAGGTCGCTCCTGCCTCTCACAACTACTGGATCACTATGATATGGCCTTGGATGCACTGGAAGAAAATCAGAATGCAGATGTAATATACACAGACTTTGCAAAAGCATTTGACAAGTGCGATCATGGCGTAATAGCCCATAAAATACGTGCCAAAGGAATAACTGGGAAAGTGGGGAGATGGATCTTCAACTTCCTAACAAATCGAACACAAAGAGTAGTGGTCAACAGAGTTAAATCGGAGGCTGCCATAGTGAAGAGCTCTGTTTCACAAGGCACAGTACTCGCCCCCATCTTATTCCTCATCCTCATATCAGACATAGACAGAGATATACATCACAGCACCGTATCATCCTTTGCGGATGATACTAGGATCTGCATGAGGCTGTCATCTGCTGAGGACGCAGTTAACCTCCAAGAAGATATAAACAAAGTTTCCCAGTGGGCAACGGTAAACAATATGATGTTCAATGAGGACAAATTCCAACCACTCCGTTATGGAAAACTGGAGGAGATAATAACTATAACAGAGTATACTACAGACTCTGGCCATACAATAGAGCGGAAAAATAATGTAAGGGACCTGGGAGTAGTAATGTCTGAGGATCTCACTTTCAAGGATCACAACAGTGCCACGATCGCACGTGCAAAGAAAATGATAGGATGGATAATGAGAACGTTCAAAACGAGAGATGTCAAGCCTATGATGATCCTTTTCAAATCACTTGTTCTCTCTAGGCTGGAATACTGCTGTACATTAACATCTTCATTCAAAGCAGGTGAAATTGCAGATCTAGAGAGTGTACAGAGATCCTTTACTGCACATATAAGTTCTGCAAAGCACCTTAACTACTGGGAAGGCTTGGAAGCACTTGACTTGTACTCGTTGGAACGCAGGAGGGAGAGAGATATAATCTACACTTGGAAAATCCTGGAAGGAATGGTCCCAAATCTGTACACAGAAACACTCCCTATGAAAGTAAAAGACTGGGCAGGCGATGCAAAATGCCCCCAATAAAAAGTAGGGACGCCATTGGTACACTAAGGGAAAACACCATTAGTGTCCAGGGCCCAAAACTGTTCAACAGCCTCCCATCAAGCAACAGGGGAATTACCAATAAACCCCTGGCTGCCTTCAAGAGAGAGCTGGACAGATACCTAAAGTCAGTGCCGGATCAGCCGGGCTGTGGATCGTACGTTAGACTACGTGTGGCCAGCAGTAACAGCCTAGTTGATCAGGCCCTGATCCATCGGGAGGCGTGGTCATGGACCGGGCCGCGGGGGCGTTGATCCCCGGAATAACCTCCAGGTAGCAGGTTTAGTAGATTGAACCACAGATGTTAACTAAGTAGTTTGTTTTTATATACAAATCTATACACATATCAGCATAACCTATGGTATAAACCTTGGTAATAAATACCGACAAGTTGGTTTAGAAAGACACGTAAGCAAACACTATGACATATTTATTAGAAAACGTTTCGGTCCTGGGACCTTGATCACTTCTAACATACAGAGGTAGAAAGGCATTATATATATAGGCGGAGAGTGAGGTGTGACGCACGTGACCTGAGGAATGTCATAAGAACATGAGAGGATAAGAATGGAGGAACACTGTAGAAGGCCTACTGGCCCATGCGAGGCAGGTCCTTATCAAAACAACCTCTGCCTACGATGAGGACGGGTAGACGTTGAAATCATGTGACTCCTGTGCTGTTGGGTTGGTGGTGCTTAAGTATCATGTATGCCAATGTTTTTGAAATTTTGTAGTTTCCAGTGTTGCGTTCTATAGTGTCGGTGACTGCGATTAGTGAGGCTTCTAGGCACCGTCGGCGTCTGAGGTCTGGTTCGGTGAGAACGAGTTGTGCCTCATTCCAGTTCATCAAATGTCCCGTGGAGTCTCTGTGGAGGACACAGGCGTACCTTACATCGTCTCTGTTAGAGGCATTTCGATGCTCATTCAAGCGGACTGCAAGATCTCTGCCTGTCTCGCCTACATATTTCTTGGGACAGAACCCACAGGGGATAGTGTAGGCGCCTGCTGTAGAAGTTAGAGGTGTGGGGCTGCGTTTCGTAGTGAGGTCTTTGATAGATGATGTGTTTATGGTGGAAACGTTGATGTTACTCATAGCAAGTGCCCGGCGAGTATTCGTGGCAACATCACCACATGGGAGTACTATGAACTGCTTAGGGGGCTGTTCCATGGGCGGTTTATTGAGAATAGCTTGTGCCTTAAGTCTGCAATCTCGGATGAAGAAAGATGGGAACTGAAGACGTGCAAAGGCTTGTGTTATGTAAGTGCATTCTTCTTCTAGAAAACAAGGGCTGGAGATGCGAAGAACTCTCAAGAAGAAGCCAATGAGGACTCCTCTCTTAGTGCGGGTGTCTTGGTGTGAATAAAAGTGTATAAGATCGTCCTTGTTGGTAGGTTTTCTATACACTTTGAAGAGAAGTTTGTCACTGTCGGGAGATCTGCACAGTAGAACGTCGAGGAAAGGAAGTTTGCCATCATTTTCGAGTTCAAGTGTAAACTTTATTGATGGTTCAACTGCATTGATCTTGTTGAGAAGGGCCTGGATATTGAGACGTCTCGGATAGAAAACCAATACATCATCAACGTATCTTAGCCAGGTAACGGTGTTGGGAATGAGGGTGCTGAATTTCTGTCTCCAGGTTTTCCATGAAGAGGTTGGCAAGCACAGCACTGAGCGGGCTGCCCATTGCCATCCCAAAGCACTGTTTGTAACAGTTTTCCTGATACTTGAAGAAGTTGAAATTAACACAAAGTTCCACTAGATTGATGAAGTCTAGAAGAGGTAAAGGGAGGTCGTGGTTTTCAGTGAGCCTGTCTCAGAATGTTGATTGCAGCGTCAGTAGGAACGTTGGTAAAGAGGGCTGTGACATCGAAGGAAGCCATGCTTTTGTTTTTGACATTCAGGTTGGAAATTCGGGAGAGAAGGTCACCTGAGTGTTTGAGGTGGGCTTGACTGATGGTGCCCAGAAGCGCTGAAAGGTATTTGGCAAGGTGACCGGCTAGTCTGTGTGGTGCACTCCCTATGCCCGAAGTGATAGGCCGTAGTGGGATGCCAGGTTTGTGTCTTAGGAAGGCCATACAGACGTGCTGGTTTCGGTTGACCTGGTAAAAGTTTAAGTAGTTTTTTGCCTTGTTCTGATTTTCGTAAGATGCTACGAGCCTTTTGAAGAAAAGTCTGGGTACTTTGAAGTAGCACTGATTCTGATACAGGCTGGTATGTGTTGACATCGTTGAGAAGATTTAAAACTTTATTGTTGTAGTCGACAGTGTTGAGTAACACCACACCACCTCCTTTGTCGGCGGTTGTAATGACGATATCATCGTTGTTGGCCAAGTCCCTGAGTGCTTGGATGTATCTTCTGGGAATGACCGGTCTTGAAGGCTCAGTAGCTGCAGCAGTGATAATTCCTTGAACAAAGCCTTTTTGAAACTCGGAGCCTCCAAAAGGTTGGTTCTTGGTTACCATATCCACCAGATTATGTTTCTTGGACTGAACACATCGACTCCAGGTTGAGGGACTGATTACCTCATTCTCCTCCTCTCCTTACACCTTCCTCTTTGTATTGGACTGATGAAGCCACTGTGTGGCGAAACGTTTCCTGAATAAAGATTCCCATATGCTGCATAAGTGTCTCAATCTTCAACCTGTCGGTTTCTCAAACCATTCATCACAATTGTAGCTTAGTGTTGAAAATGGTATAAAATACCGACAAGTTAATATTAAGACACACGTGCAGCAGTTGGGTATATTTATTGTTGAAACGTTTCACTTATACAGTAGACTTCTTCAGTCAGATACAGAGGCAGCAGGTGTAGTAGTGAAATTAAGATGTAATCAGTCCACCAACCTTGGAGAAAACTTATTTGAGGTGGTCAGTCCCTCAGGCTGGAGAAGAGTTCATTTCCATGGAGCTGAACTCTTCTTCAACCTGAGGGACTGATTACATGACCTTCATTTCATTACTACACCTACTACCTCTGTATTTGACTGAAGAAGCCTACTGTGTAAGCGGAACTTTTCAACAGTAAAGATGCCGAATTGTTGCACATGTCTTAATCATCAGCAGTGTAGTGCGAGTGAGATTGTAAAGGCAGACATACGTGTGTTACTGATGTTATATCCATGACCAGTACTAAGTCTCAGGGTGTCATTCAGCGCTGCTTCTTCCTCTAATATTAAACGCCATGTATCCACTGGTGACTAATTTTTTTATCAATCTTTTTCCCGGTTAAGTTTACCACATTTCCCAGGCTGACGTTGCCAGTATTGAAGACACCAGTGTGGAGGAACAGGCTGCTAACACTACTGGATATATATCAATATTATATATTTAAATAATACAACCTTTCAAGGTGAATTTAAGATGTGCATTACGTGTAGTCAGGTGTCAATATGACCAGCACTGCCTAGGCTAGGTCTCCTTGGCGGATTTTTTTTTTTTTACGTTAACTTTTATAGATGACAGGAACTTAGTATAATGGATTGACAGAAATCTCAGGTGAGAAAGTTACCTAATAAACTGTTATAGTGTTGTACTTGTACTAGGTTCTATCAAAAAGTTTCCGGACTCGAGTTTTTGTGCGCTTCCTTGGTGTGATATGGCGGTGGCGTAGATTATGCTGTGGAGTAGCATGGCGAGTTTCAGTGCGGTCGGTCATTCCCTTGATGTTAGTGGGGCATTTTTTGGTCATGTCAGTGTATTGTTTCAATTTTTTTTTGTGTGTAACAGTGGAATCTTTAAAAGAAAGAACATTGTGTTTGTGAAATTCTGTTTCAAGCTGGGTAAAACGGTTAGTAGAACTCACAAAATATGCCACCAATCATTTAGCGACGAAGCAATGAATCGGACACAGTGTTCTGAATTTTTTTTTTCGATTCAAAGCAGGATAAACATCAGTCGATGATGATGAAAGCTCTGGTTGTCTAAAAACAGACGCCAGCATTGAAAAAGTGAGGAAGGATATTAACGAAGATAGTTGTCAGAATAGCAGGACATTACAAGTGCTGTGCGAATTTCTTATATGTCATATCAAAGCATTTTGAGTAAAAATTTGAACATGAGGTGAGTGCCTGTAAAATTTATGTCTCACTTGCTGATTGGACAAAAATACAATGGTGGTGGTCCTCCACCCAGATCTAACCTCTTGTAAGTTCTTTCTCTTGCCAAAAATATATAAGGTACTGAAGGGGCGGCGTTTTAACGACCTAGAGGAGATTTAGGCAGAATCACAGGCCACACTAGACTGTTAGGAAAGAATGAGTTCCAGAAATGTTTTGGGAATTGGCAGAGACACTGGATCAGTGTATAGCTGACCAAGAAGAGTGCATCGAGGGAGGCAGCTTCACCTACGTGATTTTTTTCTCAGTAGTTCAGAAACTTTTTGATAGCCCCTCGCATGTAGCGTTCGGATTGTTAGTGTTCGTATTAGGCATACACGTAGGTCTGGTTATACTACAGAATTTTAGAAGGTTCCAATGCCAGTATGTAATAGACGTGCTTTAGGAATGTGTAATTGTGATTGCAGGAGCGATGACTGAAACCAAGATGTCATACCTGGGATGACTCCAATGTTGTGCTCTCTTGCTTACAATACACTTAACACCTGTGATGCTAGTCTTCAAGGCACTTGCACTTGCGCTCTCTTACAGTATATTTTGTACACCTGTAATAGTGCTCTTCTAAACGCTTGTGCTCTCTTATTTACAGTTCACGTGAGATATCTCAGCTGGAATGTTATATACTGAAATGATTAAAATAACACCTTAATGGACTGAAATGTGGGAGGAAGTGCATAGAAAATCCAGTGAAAAGAAGGAATTCCATAGACATAGAACACTATGTCAACATCTATGGTTCACGACTCTCCTACTTTCTACCAGTGGATGTCAGAAATATTGCCAGTATACAGACGTACGCAGGTTACTGTTGGACGTCCCGCATGTCAGGTTATAATATATAGTCCTGCGAACTGGAGGCAGCAGTAGCTAGGCTGATCAAGACTTAACTAATTAAATCAGGCTGCATATTAGATTGCAGGAGTTGAAAAAATTATAAACTGATGACAGGTATGCGATGGCTAACTAAACCGGAAGCTGGACCGTGTTTTACTCGACATTTCCTTGGCAATTTAGTAAGCCAGGTCTGAGACCGGGCCGCGGAAGCGATGATCCGCAGAATCACTGACAAATATATTTCGTAATCTAGACTACGTCACATAGAGGGGTCATTCTTATTCAAGGACTATAACGAACACGTGTTAGAATCTACAGGTGTTGAGCATAGTGTCAGTTATGCTCACAAGTGTTTGAATGTACGTGATTAAGAGAGTGCGTGTATTGAACAGTTGTTGAAATATCTAAGAGTGTTTATTAGATGTTGCGGTCTATATGTATTCATTATTATAGTTGTTGCCTTCCACAACTGTAGACGATAGTAAAGATGGCATGTGTGTAATTTTACTGACTGTTAAAGTTTATTTTTATTGGCTGGAGGTGCGGCTAGTACATCATCCCCGTCCTTCTCTTCCTCATCCTTGTCCTCTTCTTCCTCCTCTTTCTCTTTTCTAGCTAGTTTGTCTGCGCTTTTAATATTACGTTGTTAAGGGTTACCTGGAGGTTACCTGGAGGTTATTCCGGGGATCAACGCCCCCGCGGCCCGGTCCATGACCAGGCCTCCCGATGGATCAGGGCCTGATCAACTAGGCTGTTACTGCTGGCCGCACGCAGTCCAACGTACGAGCCACAGCCCGGCTGATCCGGCACTGACTTTAGGTATCTGTCCAGCTCTCTTGAAGGCAGCCAGGGGTTTATTGGCAATTCCCCTAATGCTTGATGGGAGGCTGTTGAACAGTTTTGGGCCCCGGACACTTATGGTGTTTTCCCTTAGTGTACCAATGGCGCCCCTACTTTTTATTGGGGGCATTTTGCATCGCCTGCCCAGTCTTTTACTTTCGTAGGGAGTGATTTCTGTGTGCAGATTTGGGACCATTCCTTCCAAGATTTTCCAAGTGTAGATTATGATATATCTCTCCCTCCTGCGTTCCAACGAGTACAAGTCAAGTGCTTCCAAGCGTTCCCAGTAGTTAAGGTGCTTGACAGAACTTATACGTGCAGTAAAGGATCTCTGTACACTCTCTAGATCTGCGATTTCACCTGCTTTGAATGGAGATGTTAATGTACAGCAGTATTCCAGCCTAGAGAGAACAAGTGATTTGAAAAGGATCATCATGGGCTTGGCATCTCTCGTTTTGAAAGTTCTCATTATAAATCCTATCATTTTCTTTGCACGTGCGATCGTGGCACTGTTGTGATCCTTGAAAGTGAGATCCTCAGACATTACTACTCCCGGGTCCCTTACATTATTTTTCCGCTCTATTGTATGGCTGGAGTCAGTAGTATACTCTGTTCTAGTTATTATCTCCTCCAGTTTTCCATAACGGAGTAGTTGGAATTTGTCCTCATTGAACATCATATTGTTTACCGTTGCCCACTGGAAAACTTTGTTTATATCTTCTTGGAGGTTAACCGCGTCCTCAGCAGATGACAGCCTCATGCAGATCCTAGTATCATCCGCAAAGGATGATACGGTGCTGTGGTGTATATCTCTGTTTATGTCTGAGATGAGGATAAGGAATAAGATGGGGGCGAGTACTGTGCCTTGTGGAACAGAGCTCTTCACTATGGCAGCCTCCGATTTAACTCTGTTGACCACTACTCTTTGTGTTCGATTTGTTAGGAAGTTGAAGATCCATCTCCCCACTTTCCCAGTTATTCCTTTAGCACGTATTTTATGGGCTATTACGCCATGATCGCATTTGTCAAATGCTTTTGCAAAGTCTGTGTATATTACATCTGCATTCTAATTTTCTTCCAGTGCATCCAAGGCCATATCATAGTGATCCAGTAGTTGTGAGAGGCAGGAGCGACCTGCCCTGAACCCATGTTGCCCTGGATTGTGCAGATTTTGGGAATCCAGGTGATTTGCAATCCTGCTTCTTAGCACTCTTTCAAAGATTTTTATGATGTGGGACGTCAGAGCTATTGGTCTATAGTTCTTAGCTAATGCTTTGCTGCCACCTTTATGGAGTGTTGGAGGTTGTCTGGAGCTGTGTATCGTGAGTTGAGGATAACATAAATAAAATTATCTCTCAGCAGATAACCTGGATGTACTGTGTGAGGTCTTGTTATCTTGGAACTGCAGCTGGACCCTCTTATATCAGTTGGGAGCTTTCCCATCATTATCCTTGTGAGGTGTTTGTTTCACCAGGCTCAATACTTCAGACCTGCCTCCCTTTCAGGAGGTGAAGAGGAGAAAGAGGGCGAAGAAAGGGAGGAGAAACAGAGGAGGATGACGAAAATAAAGCTGATGAAGACGGAGGAAGGGGGGGGGGGTGAGGCATGGTAGCAAACACCAGTGTTTGAGGTACATCTGCCTACCTACTGTAATCGTTACCCCCAACCGCTCCCTCCTATGTTCCCAACCTTTCCCCATCCCTTCCTCTTCTGTAATTTCCCCCTCCCATCTCTCCCATGCACACACTCCACCACCCACACACACAAACACACTCCACCACCCACACACACCCCACACACACCCCACACACACCCCACACACACACCACACACACACCACACACACACCACACACACACACACACACACAGACACACACACACACACACAACACACACACCACACACACACACCACACACACACACCACACACACACACCACACACACACACACACACCACACACACCACACACACCACACACACACCACACACACACCACACACACACCACACACACACCACACACACACCACACACACACCACACACACACACACCACACACACACCACACACACACACACCACACACACACACACCACACACACACACACCACACACATACACACCACACACATACCACGC